>NC_057799.1:345879021-346179021 GCF_018294505.1 Triticum aestivum
GATAGCCATATCATATCACTTATATTGATTGCATGTGATGTTTATCCTTTATGCATCTTATTTTCTTAGTACGGCGGTAACATTATAAGTTGATCTCTCACTAAATTTCAAGGTACAAGTGTTCTCCCTGAGTATGCACCGTTGCGATAGTTCGTCGTGCCGAGAAACCACGTGATGATCGGGTGTGATAAGCTCTACATTCACATACAACGGGTGCAAGCCAGTTTTGCACACGCAGAATACTCGGGTTAAACTTGACGAGCCTAGCATACGTAGATATGGCCTCGGAACACTGAGACTGAAAGGTCGTGCGTGAATCATATAGTAGATATGATCAACATAGTGATGTTCACCATTGAAAACTACTCCATCTCACGTGATGATCGGACATGGTTTAGTTGATATGGATCATGTGATCACTTAGATGATTAGAGGGATGTCTATCTAAGTGGGAGTTCTTAAGTAATATGATTAATTGAACTTAATTTATTATGAACTTAGTCCGGATAGTTTTTGCATATCTATGTTGTAGATCAATAGCTTGCGATGTAGCTTCCCGTTTATTTTTTGATATGTTCCTAGAGAAAAACTATGTTGAAAGATGATAGTATCAATGATGCGGACTAGGTCCGTGATCTGAGGATTATCCTCATTGCTGCACAGAAGAAATATGTCCTTGATGCACCGCTAGGTGACGGACCTATTGCAGGAGCAGATAACAGACGCTATGAACGTTTGGCAAGCTCGGTATGATAATGATACGTCTCCAACGTATCTATAATTTTTGATTGTCCATGCTATATTATATTCTATTTTGGATGTTTAATGGGCTTTATTATACACTTTTATATTATTTTTGGGACTAACCTATTAACCAGAGGCCCAGCCCAAATTGCTGTTTTGCCTATGTCAGTGTTTTGCAGAAAAAGAATATCAAACGGAGTCCAAACGGAATGAAACCTTTGGGAACGCGATTTTCGGAACAAACGTGATCCAGAGGACTTGGAGTCCACATCAAGAAATCAACGAGGAGAGCACGAGGCAGGGGGGTGCACCTACCCACCCCCCAGGCGCGCTCTCCACCCTCATGGGTCCCACGTTGCTCCACCGACGTACTTCTTCCTCCTATATATACCTACGTACCCCCAAACCATCAGAGGCATCCACGAAAACCTAATTCCACCACCACAACCTTCTGTACCCGTGAGATCCCATCTTGGGGCCTTTTCCGGCGTCCTGCCGGAGGGGGCATTGATCACGGAAGGCTTCTACATCAACACCATAGCCTCTCCGATGATGTGTGAGTAGTTTACCTCAGACCTTCGGGTCCATAGTTATTAGCTAGATGGCTTCTTCTCTCTCTTTGGATCTCAATACAAAGTTCTTCACGATCCTCGTGGAGATCTATTTGATGTAATCTTCTTTTGTGGTGTGTTTGTCGGGACCGATGAATTGTGGGTTTATGATCAAGTTTATCTATGAACAATATTTGAATCTTCTCTGAATTCTTTTATGTATGATTGGTTATCTTTGCAAGTCTCTTCGAATTATCAATTTGGTTTGGCCTACTAGATTGATCTTTATTGCAATGGGAGAAGTGCTTAGCTTTGAGTTCAACCTTGCGGTGTCCTTTCCCAGTGACAGCAGGGGCAGCAAGGCACGTATTGTATTGTTGCCATCGAGGATAACAAGATGGGGTTTATATCATATTGCATGAGTTTATCCCTGTACATCATGTCATCTTGCTTAAAGCGTTACTCTGTTCTTATGAACTCAATACTTTAGATGCATGCTGGATAGCGGTCGATGTGTGGAGTAATAGTAGTAGATGCAGGCAGGAGTCGGTCTACTTGTCACGGACGTGATGCCTATATACATGATCATACCTAGATATTCTCATAACTATGCTCAATTCTATGAATTGCTCGACAGTAATTTGTTCACCCACCGTAATACTTATGCTCTTGAGAGAAGCCACTAGTGAAACCTATGCCCCCCGGGTCTATTCTCCATCATATTAATCTTCCAACACTTAGCTATTTCCTTTACCTTTTATTTTACTTTGCATCTTTATTTCTCTTTATCATAAAAATACCAAAAATATTATCTTGTCATATCTATCAGATCTCACTCTCGTAAGTGACCGTGAAGGGATTGACAACCCCTTTATCGCGTTGGTTGCGAGGTTCTTATTTGTTTGTGTAGGTGTGAGGGACTTGAGCATGGTATCCTATTGGATTGATACCTTGGTTCTCAAAACTGAGGGAAATACTTACGCTACTTTACTGCATCACCCTTTCCTCTTCAAGGGAAAAACCAACGCAGTGCTCAAGAGGTAGCAAATAACTACTTGATAGTTTAGTGTGCCATGCTTTATGGCTTAGAATCGGGACTTCAAAAACGTTTTGAACGCCACGGAGCATATAAGATGTTCTAAGAACTGAAATTGGTATTTCAGACTCATGCCCGAGTCGAGAGGTATGAGACCTCTGACAAGTACTTTGCCTACAAGATGGTGGAGAATCGCTCAACAAGTGAGCATGTGCTCAGATTGTCTGAGTACTACAATGGCTTGAATCAAGTGGGAGTTAATTTTCCACATAAAATAGTGATTGACAGAGTTCTCTAGTCACTATCACCAAGTTACTGGAACTTCGTGATGAACTATAATATGCAAGGGATGACGAAAACTGTTGGGGAACGTAGCAGAAATTCAAAATTTTCCTACATGTCACCAAGATCAATCTAGGAGATGCTAGCAACGAGAGGGGAGGAGTGCATCTACATACCCTTGTAGATCGCGAGCGGAAGCGTTCAAGAGAACGGGGTTGATGGAGTCGTACTCGTCGTGATCCAAATCACCGATGATCCTAGCGCCGAACGGACGGCACCTCCGCGTTCAACACACGTACTGTTGGGAAGACGTCTACTCCTTCTTGATCCAGCAAGGGGGAAGGAGAGGTTGATGGAGATCCAGCAGCACGACGGCGTGGTGGTGGAAGTAGCGGGATTCCAACAGGGCTTCGCCAAGCGCTGCGGGAGAAGGGAGATGTGTCACGGGAGGGAGAGGGAGGCGCCAGGGCTTGGGGTGCTGCTCCCATGCGCCTCCCCACTATATATAGGGGTGGAGGGGGCTGGTTTCTTGCCCTCCAAGTCCATTGGGGCGTTGGCAAAGGTGGGGGAAAGAAATCCCATCATTTCCCTTCCCCACCGATTGTTATCCCCCTTTTTAGGGATCTTGATCTTATCCCTTCGGGATATGATCTTATTCCTTCTAAGGTGGGATCTTGGTGCGCCTTGACCAGGGGTGTGGGGCCTTGCCCCCACTACCCACGTTCATGTGGGTCCCCCCATCCAGGTGGGGCCCACTTCGGAACCTTCTAGAACCTTCCCGGTACAATACCGAAAAATCCCGAACATTTTCCGGTGGCCAAAATAGGACTTCCCATATACAAATCTTTACCTACGGACCATTCCGGAACTCCTCGTGACGTCCGGGATCTCATCCGGGACTCCGAACAACTTTCGGTTAACCGCATACTAATATCTCTACAACTCTAGCGTCACCGAACCTTAAGTGTGTAGACCCTACGGGTTCGGGAGACATGTAGACATGACCGAGACGACTCTCTGGTCAATAACCAACAGCAGGATCTGGATACCCATGTTGGCTCCCACATGTTCCACGATGATCTCATCAGATGAACCACGATGTCGAGGATTCAATCAATCCCGTATACAATTCCCTTTGTCAATCGGTACGTTACTTGCCCGAGATTCGATCGTCGGTATCCCAATACCTTGTTCAATCTCGTTACCGGCAAGTCACTTTACTCGTACCATAACGCATGATCCCGTGGCTAACTCCTTAGTCACATTGAGCTCATTATGATGATGCATTACCGAGTGGGCCCAGAGATACCTCTCCGTCATACGGAGTGACAAATCCCAGTCTCGATTCGTGCCAACCCAACAGACACTTTCGGAGATACCTGTAGTGCACCTTTATAGCCACCCAGTTACGTTGTGACGTTTGGTACACCCAAAGCATTCCTACGGTATCCGGGAGTTGCACAATCTCATGGTCTAAGGAAATGATACTTGACATTAGAAAAGCTCTAGCAAACGAACTACACGATCTTGTGCTATGCTTAGGATTGGGTCTTGTCCATCACATCATTCTCCTAATGATGTGATCCCGTTATCAATGACATCCAATGTCCATAGTCAGGAAACCATGACTATCTGTTGATCAACGAGCTAGTCAACTAGAGGCTCACTAGGGACATGTTGTGGTCTATGTATTCACACATGTATTACGGTTTCCAGTTAATACAACTATAGCGTGAACAACAGACAATTATCATGAACAAGGAAATACAATAATAATCATTTTATTATTGCCTCTAGGGCATATTTCCAACAAAAACGATTCCCGAGCTCTTCGTGATGCTGAAATCGATGAAGGTAGAAATCAAGAAAAGCATCAAATGCTGATGGTTGACAAGACCACTAGTTTCAAGTAAAAGGGCAAGGGAAAGAAAGGGAACTTCAAGAAGAATGGCAAGCAAGTTGCCACTCCCATGAAGAAGCCCAAAGCTAGACCCAAGCCTGAAATTGAGTGCTTCTACTGCAAAGGCAATGGTCACTGGAAGTGGAACTGCCCTAGATAGTTGGCGGATAAGAAGGATGGCAAAGTAAACAAAGGTATATTTGATATACATGTTATTGATGTGTACTTTACTAGTGTTTATAGCAACCCCTCATTATTTGATACTGGCTCAGTTGCTAAGATTAGTAACTCGAAACGGGAGTTGCAAAATAAACAAAACTAGTTAAGGACGAGGTGACGATGTGTATTGGAAATGATTCCAAGGTTGATAAGATCACCATCGCACACTCCTTTTTTAACCTTAGTGTTGAACCTAAAATAAATGTTATTTGGTGTTTGCGTTGAGCATGAATATGATTGGATCATGTTTATTGCAATAAGCTTATTCATTTAAGTCAAAGAATAATTGTTGTTCTATTTACATGAATAAAGCCTTCTATGGTCATACACTCAATGTAAAGGGTTTATTGAATCTCGATCATAGTGATACACATATTCATTATATTGATGCCAAAAGATGAAAAGTTAATAATGATAGTGCAACTTATTTGTGGCACTGCCGTTTAGGTCATATTGGTGTAAAGCGCATGAAGAAACTCCATGCTGATGGGCTTTTGGAATTACTTGATGCTTGCGAACCATGCCTCATGGGCAAGATGACTAAGACTCCATTCTCCGGAACAATGGAGCGAGCAACTGACTTGTTGGAAATAATACATACTGATGTATGCGGTCCGATGAGTGTTGAGGCTCGCGGCGGGTATCATTATTTTCTTATCTTCACAGATGATTTGAGCAGATATGGATATATCTACTTGATGAAACATAAGTCTGAAACATTTGAAAAGTTCAAAGAATTTCAGAGTGAAGTGGAAAATCATCGTAACAAGAAAATAGAGTTTCTACGATCTGATCGTGAAGGTGAATATTTGAGTTACGAGTTTGGTCTTCATTTGGAACAATGTGGAATAGTTTCGCAACTCACACCACCTAGAACACCACAGCGTAATGGTGTGTCCGAACATCATAACCGTACTTTATTGGATATGGTGCGATTTATGATGTCTCTTACCGATTTACCACTATCGTTTTGGGGTTATGCATTAGAGACAGCTGCATTCACATTAAATAGGGCATCATCTAAATCCGTTGAGATGACACCATATGAACTGTGGTTTAGCAAGCAACCTAAGCTGTCGTTTCTTAAAATTTGGGGCTGTGATGCTTATGTGAAAAAGTTTCAACCTGATAAGCTCAAACCCAAATCGGAGAAATGCGTCTTCATAGGATACCCAAAGGAAACTGTTGGGTACACCTTCTATCATAGATCCAAAGGCAAGATATTCGTTGCTAAGAATGGATCCTTTCTAGAGAAGAAGTTTCTCTCGGAAGAAGTGAGTGGGAGGAATGTAGAAACTTGATGAGGTAATTGTACCTTCTCCCGAATTGGAAAGTAGTTCATCACAGAAATCAGTTCCAGTGATTCCTACACCAATTAAGTGAGGAAGCTAATGATGATGATCATGAAACTTCAGATCAAGTTACTACCGAACCTCGTAGGTCAACCAGGTATGGTCCGCACCAGAGTGGTACGGTAATCCTTTCTGGAAGTCATGTTACTAGACCATGACGAACCTACGAACTATGAGGAAGTGATGATGAGCTCAGATTCCACGAAATGGCTTGAGGCCATGAAATCTGAGATAGGATCCATGTATGAGAACAAATTATGGACTTCGATTGACTTTCCCGATGATCGGTGATACGTCTCCAACGTATCTATAATTTTTGATTGTTCCATGCTATTATATTATCTGTTTTGGATGTTCAATGGGCTTTATTATACACTTTTATATTATTTTTGGCACTAACCTATTAACCGGAGGCCCAGCCCAAATTGCTGTTTTTGCCTATTTTAGTGTTTCGAAGGAAAGGAATATCAAACGGAGTTCCAAACGGAATGAAACCTTCAGGAACGTGATTTTCCGAACAAACGTGATCCAAAGGACTTGGAGTGGACGTCAAGCAATCAACGAGGAGGCCACGAGGCAGGGGCGCGCCTACCCCCTGGGCGCGCCCTCCACCCTCATGGGCCCCTTGTGGCTCCACCGACCTACTTCTTCCCCTATATATACCTACGTACCCCGAAAACATCAGAGGGGAGCCAAAACCCTATTTCCACTGCCGCAACCTTCTGTACACGTGAGATCCCATCTTGGGGCCTTTTCCGGTGCTCCGCCGGAGGGGGCATTGATCACGGAGGGCTTCTACATCAACACCATAGCCTCTCCGATGATGTGTGAGTAGTTTACCTCAGACCTTCGGGTCCATAGTTATTAGCTAGATGGCTTCTTCTCTCTCTTTGGATCTCAATACAAAGTTCTCCTCGATTCTCTTGGAGATCTATTCGATGTAATCTTCTTTTGCGGTGTGTTTGTCGAGATCCGATGAATTGTGGGTTTATGATCAAGATTATCTATGAACAATATTTGAATCTCCTCTGAATTCTTTTATGTATGATTGGTTATCTTTGCAAGTCTCTTTGAATTATCAGTTTGGTTTGGCCTACTAGATTGATCTTTCTTGCAATGGGAGAAGTGCTTAGCTTTGGGTTCAATCTTGCGGTGCTCGATCCCAGTGACAGTAGGGGAAACGACACGTATTGTATTGTTGCCATCGAGGATAAAAAGATGGGGTTTATATCATATTGCTTGAGTTTATCCTCTACATCATGTCATCTTGCTTAAAGCGTTACTCTGTTCTTATGAACTTAATACTCTAGATGCATGCTGGATAGCGGTCGATGTGTGGAGTAATAGTAGTAGATGCAGGCAGGAGTCGGTCTACTTGTCACGGACGTGATGCCTATATACATGATCATACCTAGATATTCTCATAACTATGCTCAATTCTATCAATTGCTCGACAGTAATTTGTTCACCCACCGTAATACTTATGCCATCTTGAGAGAAGCCACTAGTGAAACCTATGGCCCCCGGGGTCTATTCTCTATCATATTAATCTCCCGTTATTTCTATTACCGTTTATTTTGCTTTCTTTACTTTTAGTCTTTATCATAAAAATACCAAAAATATTATCTTATCATCTTATCAGATCTCACTTTTGCAAGTGGCCGTGAAGGGATTGACAACCCCTTTATCGTGTTGGTTGCAAGGTTCTTATTTGTTTGTGTAGGTGCGTGGGACTTGAGCGTGGTCTCCTACTGGATTGATACCTTGGTTCTCAAACTAAGGGAAATACTTACGCTACTTTACTGCATCACCCTTTCCTCTTGAAGGGAAAACCAACGCAGTGCTCAAGAGGTAGCAAGAAGGATTTCTGGCGCCGTTGCCGGGGAGTCTACGCACAAGTCAAGACATACCAAGTACCCATCACAAACTCTTATCCCTCGCATTACATTATTTGCCATTTGCCTCTCGTTTTCCTCTCCCCCACTTCACCCTTGCCGTTTTATTCGCCCTCTTTTCCGTTCGCCTCTTTTTTGCTTGCTTCGTCGTTATGGCTAGTCGTTTATCTACTCCTTTGTCTCCCGAGTTCGAAGTTCTTCACTTCAAACAAAAACAAGGAGAAAATCTAAAAGATGCTTGGTATAGGATGATAGAATCCTATCGTGGTTGCACTATAGAGGGATATTTCAAGGTTTTACTTCGCAATTTTTATGTTGGGCTAACCATTTCCCATAGACAACTCCTTGATTTTGCCGCCAAAGGGAATTTTATTGAAACTGATCCTAGTTTTGCTTATGAAATTATAGAGGGGATAGTAGGAATACTTCCCCCACAAAAGGACCAACTCTTACTCAAGAGGGAACCCAAATCTTAGAAAAACTATGCGAATTGCAAAAGTCCCTTGAACCTCTTAAAAATGTTGGAGGAAACCTTAATCGCATGAATACCTTGATTACACTTTGCAACAAACGGTTGGATGCTCTAGATCTAAGAATCTCCGAGTATGAAGGGAAACGTAAGGAACCTCCCGGATTCGAGCATAACTCCACTAAAAAGATAAATACCAAAGATGGCAATACCTAGATCTATCCTCGCTTTTATGCCTAGCTAGGGGCGTTAAACGATAGCGCTTGTTGGGAGGCAACCCAATTTTATTTTAGTTCCTTGCTTTTTGGTTCTGTTTAGTAATAAATCTTTGATCTAGCCTCTGGTTATATGTGTTTTTATGTTTTAATTAGTGTTTGTGCCAAGTTAAACCTATAGGATCTTCTTGGATGATAGTTATTTGATCTTGCTGAAAATTCCAGAAACTTTCTGTTCACGAAAACAATTGTTAAAAATCACCAGAACGTGATAAAATACTGATTCCAATTGCAGTAGATCAATAAACAAATTATCTAGGTCGTCCTATTTTGGTAGATTTTTCTGAGTTCCAGAAGTTTGCGTTAGATACAGATTACTACAGACTGTTCTGTTTTTGACAGATTCTGTTTTTCGTGTGTTGTTTGCTTATTTTGATGAATCTATGGCTAGTAAAAGAGTTTATAAACCATAGAGAAGTTGGAATACAGTAGGTTTAACACCAATATAAATAAAGAATGAGTTCAATACAGTACCTTAAAGTGGTGGTTTGTTTTATTTCGCTAACGGAGCTCATGAGATTTTCTGTTGAGTTTTGTGTTGTCAAGTTTTCAAGTTTTGGGTAAAGATTTGATGGATTATGGAACAAGGATTGGCAAGAGCCTAAGCTTGGGGATGCCCAAGGCACCCCAAGGTAAAATTCAAGGACAACCAAAAGCTTAAGCTTGGGGATGCCCCGGAAGGCATCCCCTCTTTCGTCTTCGTCTATCGGTAACTTTACTTGGGGCTATATTTTTATTCACCACATGATATGTGTTTTGCTTGGAGCGTCTTGTATGATTTGAGTCTTTGCTTTTTAGTTTACCACAATCATCCTTTCTGTACACACCTTTTGAGAGAGACACACATGATTCGGAATTTATTAGAATACTCTATGTGCTTCACTTATATCTTTTGAGCTATATAGTTTTTGCTCTAGTGCTTCACTTATATCTTTTAGAGCACGGTGGTGGTTTTATTTTATAGAAATTATTGATCTCTCATGCTTCACTTATATTATTTTGAGAGTCTTAAACAGCATGGTAATTTGCTTTAAATGTGAAATTAGTCCTAATATGATAGGCATCCAAGATGAGCTATAATAAAAACTTCCATATTGAGTTCATTGAATATCGTGAGAAGTTTGATACTTGATAAGTGTTTTGAGATATAAAGGTGGTAATATTAGAGTGTGCTAGTTGAGTAATTGTGAAATTGAGAAATACTTGTGTTAAGGTTGGCAAGTCCCGTAGCATGCACGTATGGTAAAAGTTGTGTGACAATTTGACGCATAAGGTGTTCTTTTATTGCTTTCCTTATGAGTGGCGGTCGGGGACGAGCGATGGTCTTTTCCTACCAATCTATCCCTCTAGGGGCATGCGTAGTAGTACTTTGCTTCGAGGGCTAATAAACTTTTGCAATAAGTATATGAGTTCTTTATGACTAATGTGAGTCCATGGATTATACGCACTCTCACCCTTCCACAATTTTCTAGCCTCTACGGTACCGTGCATTGCCCTTTCTCACCTTGAGAGTTGGTGCAAACTTCGCCGGTGCATCCAAACCCCGTGATATGATACGCTCTATCACACATAAACCTCCTTATATCTTCCTCAAAACAGCCACCATACCTACCTATCATGGCATTTCCATAGCCATTCCGAGATATATTGCCATGCAACTTTCCACCGTTTCGTTTATTATGACACGCTTCATCATTGTCATATTGCTTTGCATGATCATGTAGTTGACATTGTATTTGTGGCAAAGCCACCATTCATAATTTTTTATACATGTCACTCTTGATTCATTGCATATCCCGGTACACCGCCGGAGGCATTCACATAGAGTCATATTTTGTTCTAAGTATTGAGTTGTAATTCTTGAGTTGTAAGTAATAAAAGTGTGATGATCATCATTATTAGAGCATTGTCCCATGTGAGGAAAGGATGATGGAGACTATGATTCCCCCACAAGTCGGGATGAGATTCCGGACTAAATAAAAAAAGAGGCCAAAGAAAAAAAGAAGGCCCAAAAGAAAAAAAAAGAAAAAAAATGAGAGAAAAAGAGAGAAGGGACAATGTTACTATCCTTTTTCCACACTTGTGCTTCAAAGTAGCACCGTGATCTTCATGATAGAGAGTCTCCTATGTTGTCACTTTCATATACTAGTGGGAATTTTTCATTATAGAACTTGGCTTGTATATTCCAATGATGGGCTTCCTCAAAATGCCCTAGGTCTTCGTGAGCAAGCAAGTTGGATGCACACCCACTTAGTTTCTTTTGTTGAGCTTTCATATATTTATAGCTCTAGTGCATCCGTTGCATGGCAATCCCTACTCCTCTCATTGACATCAATTGATGGGCATCTCCATAGCCTATTGATTAGTCGCGTAAATGTGAGACTTTCTACCTTTTTGTCTTCTCACATAACCCCCATCATTATACTTTATTCCACCCATAGTGCTATATCCATGGCTTGCACTCATGTATTGCGTAAGGGTTGAAAAGGCTGAAGCGCGTTAAAAAGTATGAACCAATTGCTCGGCTTGTCATCGGGGTTATGCATGATGAGAACGTTTTGTGTGACGAAATTGAAGCATGGCCTAATTATATGATTTTGTAGGGATAAGCTTTCTTTGGCTATGTTATTTTGATAAGACATAATTGCTTGGTTAGCATGTTTGAAGTATTATTGTGTTTATGTCAACATTAAACTTTTATCTTGAATCTCTCGGATCTAAATATTCATGCCACAATAAAAAGAATTACATTGAAAATTATGCTAAGAAGCATTCCACATCAAAAATTCTGTTTTTATCATTTACCTACTCGAGGACGAGTAGGAATTAAGCTTGGGGATGCTTGATACGTCTCCAACGTATATATAATTTTTGATTGTTCCATGCTATTATATTATCTGTTTTGGATGTTCAATGGGCTTTATTATACACTTCTATATTATTTTTGGGACTAACCTATTAACTGGAGGCCCAACCCAAATTGTTGTTTTTTGCCTATTTCAGTGTTTCGAAGGAAAGGAATATCAAACAGAGTCCAAACGGAATAAAACCTTCAGGAACGTGATTTTCTGAACAAACGTGATCCAGAGGACTTGGAGTGGACGTCAAGCAATCAACGAGGAGGCCACGAGGTAGGGGGGCACGCTCTCCACCCTTCTGGGCCTCTCGTGGCTCCACCGACCTACTTCTTCCTCCTATATATACCTACGTACCCCGAAAACATCAGAGGAGGAGCCAAAAACCCTATTTCCACCGCCGCAACCTTCTGTACCCGTGAGATCCCATCTTGGGGCCTTTTCCGGCGCTCCGCCGGAGGGGGCATTGATCACGGAGGGCTTCTACATCAACACCATAGCCTCTCCGATGATGTGTGAGTAGTTTACCTCAGACCTTCGGGTCCATAGTTATTAGCTAGATGGCTTCTTCTCTCTCTTTGGATCTCAATACAAAGTTCTCCTCGATTCTCTTGGAGATCTATTCGATGTAATCTTCTTTTGCGGTGTGTTTGTCGAGATCCGATGAATTGTGGGTTTATGATCAAGATTATCTATGAACAATATTTGAATCTCCTCTGAATTCTTTTATGTATGATTGGTTATCTTTGCAAGTCTCTTCGAATTATCAGTTTGGTTTGGCCTACTAGATTGATCTTTCTTGCAATGGGAGAAGTGCTTAGCTTTGGGTTCAATCTTGCGGTGCTCGATCCCAGTGACAGTAGGGGAAACGACACATATTGTATTGTTGCCATCGAGGATAAAAAGATGGGGTTTATATCATATTGCATGAGTTTATCCCTCTACATCATGTCATCTTGCTTAAAGCGTTACTCTGTTCTTATGAACTTAATACTCTAGATGCATGCTGGATAGCGGTCGATGTGTGGAGTAATAGTAGTAGATGCAGGCAGGAGTCGGTCTACTTGTCACGGACGTGATGCCTATATACATGATCATACCTAGATATTCTCATAACTATGCTCAATTCTATCAATTGCTCGACAGTAATTTGTTCACCCACCGTAATACTTATGCTCTTGAGAGAAGCCACTAGTGAAACCTATGGCCCCCGGGTCTATTCTCTATCATATTAATCTACCGTTATTTCTATTACCGTTTATTTTGCTTTCTTTACTTTTAGTCTTTAGCATAAAAATACCAAAAATATTATCTTATCATCTCTATCAGATCTCACTTTTGCAAGTGGTCGTGAAGGGATTGACAACCCCTTTAACGCGTTGGTTGCAAGGTTCTTATTTGTTTGTGTAGGTGCGTGGGACTTGAGTGTGGTCTCCTACTGGATTGATACCTTGGTTCTGAAAAACTGAGGGAAATACTTACGCTACTTTACTGCATCATCCTTTCCTCTTCAAGGGAAAACCAATGCAGTGCTCAAGAGGTAGCAATCGGCAAAGCCATTGAGAATAAATGGATCTTCAAGAGGAAGACTGACGCTGATAGTAGTGTTACTATCTACAAAGCTCGAATTGTCGCAAAATGTTTTCGACAAGTTCAAGGTGTTGACTACGATAAGATTTTCTCACTCGTAGCGATGCTTAAGTCTGTCCGAATCATGTTAGCAATTGCCACATTTTATGAAATCTGGCAAATGGATGTCAAAACTGCATTCCTTAATGGATTTCTTAAAGAAGAGTTGTATATGATAGAACCAGAAGATTTTGTCAATCCTAAAGGCGCTAACAAAATATGCAAGCTCCAGCGATCCATCTATGGACTGGTGCAAGCATCTCGGAGTTGGAATATACGCTTTGATAAGTTGATCAAAGCATATAGTTTTATACAGACTTACGGTGAAGCCTGTATTTACAAGAAAGTGAGTGGGAGCACTACAGCCTTTCTGATAAGTATATGTGAATGACATATTGTTGATCAGAAATGATGTAGAATTTTCTGGAAAGCATAAATGAGTGTTTGAAAGGAGTTTTTCAAAGAAAGACCTCGGTGAAGCTGCTTAAATATTGAGCATCAAGATCTATAGAGATAGATCAAGACGCTTGATAAATATTTTCAATGAGTACATACCTTGACAAGTTTTTGAAGTAATTCAAAATGGAACAGTCAAAGAAAGAGTTCTTTCCTGTGTTGCAAGGTGTGAAGTTGAGTAAAGACTCAAAAACCCGACCACGGCAGAAAATAGAAAGAGAATGAAAAGTCATTCCCTATGCCTCAGTCATAGGTTCTATAAAGTATGCTATGCTTTGTACCAGACCTATTGTGTACCTCACCATGAGTTTGGCAAGAGGGTACAATAGTGATCCAGGAGTGGATCACTGGACAGTGGTCAAAATTATCCTTAGTGGAATAAGGACATGTTTCTTGGTTATGGAGGTGACAAAAAGTTCGTCGTAAAGGGTTACGTCGATGCAAGATTTGACACTGATCCAGATGACTCTAAGTCTCAATCTGGATAAATATTGAAAGTGGGAGCGATTAGCTAGAGTAACTCTGTGCAGAGCATTGTAGACATAGAAAATTTGCCAAATACATACGGCTCTGAATGTGGCAGACCCGTTGACTAAACTTCTCTCACAAAGAAAAACATGATCACTCTTTGGGTGTTAATCACATAACGATGTGAACAAGATTATTGACTCTAGTAAACCCTTTGGGTATTAGACACAGGGAGATGTGAACTAATCACATAATGATGTGAACTATTGGTGTTAAATCACATGACGATGTGAACTAGATTATTGACTCTAGTGCAAGTGGGAGATTGAAGGAAATATGCCCTAGAGGCAATAATAAAGTTGTTATTTATATTTCCTTATATCATGATAAATGTTTATTATTCATGCTAGAATTGTATTAACCGGAAACTTGATACATGTGTGAATACATAGACGAAACAAAGTGTCCCTAGTATGCCTATACTAGACTAGCTCGTTAATCAAAGATGGTTAAGTTTCCTGACCATAGACATGTGTTGTCATTTGATGAATGGGATCACATCATTAGAGAATGATGTGATGGACAAGACTCATCCATTAGCTTAGCATAATGATCGTATAGTTTTATTGCTAATGCTTTCATCATGACTTATACATGTTCCTCTGACTATGAGATTATGCAACTCCTGAATACCGGAGGAACACCTTGTGTGCTATCAAATGTCACAACATAACTGGGTGATTATAAAGATGCTCTACAGGTGTCTCTGATGGTGTTTGTTGAGTTGGCATAGATCGAGATTAGGATTTGTCACTTCGTGTATCGGAGAGGTATCTCTGGGCCCACTCGGTAATGATCATCACTATAACCTTGCAAGCAATGTGGCTAATGAGTTAGTTACGTGATGATTGATGACCCACAAGTATAGGGGATCTATCGTAGTCCTTTCGATAAGTAAGAGTGTCGAATCCAAAGAGGAGCAGAAGGAGATGACAAGCTGTTTTCAGTAAGGTATTCTCTGCAAGCACTGAAATTATCGATAACAGATAGTTTTGTGATAAGGTAATTTGTAACGGGTAACAAGTAACAAAAGTAAACAAGGTGCAGCAAGTTGGCCCAATCCTTTTTGTAGCAAAGGACAAGCCTGTACAAACTCTTATATAAAGGGAAATGCTCCCGAGGACACATGGGAATTATCGTCAAGCTAGTTTTCATCATGCTCATATGATTCACGTTCGTTACTTTGATAATTTGATATGTGGGTGGACCGGTGCTTGGGTATTGCCCTTCCTTGGACAAGCATCCCACTTATGATTAACCCCTCTTGCAAGCATCCGCAACTACAAAAGAAGTATTAAGGTAAACCTAACCATAGCATGAAACATATGGATCCAAATCAGCCCCTTACGAAGCAACGCATAAACTAGGGTTTAATCTTCTGTCACTCTAGCAACCCACCATCTACTTATTACTTCCCAATGTCTTCCCCTAGGCCCAAATAATGGTGAAGTGTCATGTATTCGACGTTCACATAACACTACTAGAGGAAAGACAACATACATCTCATCAAAATATCGAACGAATACCAAATTCACATGACTACTTATAGCAAGACTTCTCGCATGTCCTCAGGAACAAACGTAACTACTCACAAATCATATTCATGTTCATAATCAGAGGGGTATTAATATGCATAAAGGATCTGAACATATGATCTTCCACCAAATAAACCAACTAGCATCAACTACAAGGAGTAATCAACACTACTAGCAACCCACAGGTACCAGTCTGAGGTTTTGAGACAAAGATCAGATACAAGAGATGAACTAGGGTTTGAGATGAGATGGTGTTGGTGAAGATGTTGATGGAGATTGACCCCCTCCCAATGAGAGGATCAATGGTGATGACGATGGTGATGATTTCCCCCTCCCGGAGGGATGTTTCCCCGGCAGAACAGCTCCGCCGGAGCCCTAGATTGGTTTCACCAGGTTCCGCCTCGAGACGGCGGTGCTTCGTCCTGAAAGCTTCCTTCTTATTTTTTCCAGGGCGAAAGACTTCATATAGCAAAATATGGGCACCGGAGGCCTGCCAGGGGGTCCACGAGGCAGGGGGCGCGCCCAGGGGGTAGGGCGCGCCCCCCACCCTTGTGGACAGGGTGTGGCCCCCCTGTGGTGCTTTCTTTGCCCAATATTTTTAATATATTCCAAAACTGACTTTCGTGGAGTTTCAGGACTTTTGGAGTTGTGCAGAATAGGTCTATAATATTTGCTCCTTTTTTAGCCCAGAATTCCAGCTGCCGGCATTCTCCCTCTTCGTGTAAACCTTGTAAAATAAAAGAGAATATGCATACGTATTGTGACATAATGTGTAATAACAGCCCATATTGCAATAAATATCGATATAAAAGCATGATGCAAAATGGACGTAACAACGATGCATTACGGAACGAGTAAAGAGACTTGACGGTAACGAGATTGAACTACGTATGATGATGCCGACGATCGAATCTCGGGCAAGTAACACACCGATGACAAAGGGAACAACGTATGTTGTTATGCGGTTTGACCGATAAAGATCTTCGTAGAATATGTAGGAGCCAATATGAGAATCCAGGTTCCGCTATTGGTTATTGACCGGAGATGTCTCTCGGTCATGTCTACATAGTTATCGAACCCGTAGGGTCCGCACGCTCAACGTTCGATGACGATTTATATTATATGATTTATGTGATGTGGTGACCGAATGTTGTTCGGAGTCCCGGATGACATCACGGACATGACGAGGAGTCTCGAAATGGTCGGGAGGTAAAGATTCATATATAGGACGATAGTATTCGGACACCGGAAGTGTTCTGGGGGTACCGGGTACGTATCGGGTCACCGGAAGGGGTTCCGGGCACCCCCCCCCCCCGGCAAAGATATGGGCCTTATTGGGCCATGGGTGGGACATACCAGCCCCTAGTGGGCGGGTGCGCCCCATATATGCCAAATAGGAGGAGAATGAAGGAGGGGAAGAGAGAAAGGAAAGAGGAGGATTCGGCCTCCCCTTCCCTTCTCTCCCCCCTCTCTTTCCTTCCCCCTCCAACACTTTTGGAAGGGGGGCAGGCCAAATTGGACAAGGCCCCCAAGTAGGATTCCTCCTACTTGGGCGCGCCCTTGCTGCTCCCCTCCCCCTCCCACCTATATATACGTGGGGAGGGGCGCCTAGAATACACAACAAACATTGTTAGCCGTGTGTGGCGCCCCCGTCCGCAGTTTACGCCTCCGGTCATATTCACGTAGTGCTTAGGCGAAGCCCTGCGCAGATCACTTCACCATCACCGTCACCATGCCATCGTGCTGACAGAACTCTCCCTCGACACTTTGCTGGATCAAGAGTTCAAGGGACGTCATCGAGCTGAACGTGTGCAGAACTCGGAGGTGCCGTACGTTTGGTGCTTGGATCGGTCGGATCGTGAAGACGTTCGACTACATCAACCTCGTTACTAAACGCTTTCGCTTTCGGTCTATGAGGGTACGTGGACACACTCTCCCCGCTCGTTGCTATGCTTCTCCTAGATTGATCTTGCGTGATCATTCGCAAATTTTTTGAAATACTACGTTCTCCAACAAGAAACATATACCACAAGCTTCGAGAGTAATTATCACCAGCTCGAAAGCAGAGCATTGTTAGCCAAATCAGAGAATAGGATTTACCAATGGCATTATGCATCAGGGAAAGACTTCTTGAGGTATTTGTATATGAAGGACACTTTCAGATGATAATTCAACAACGGATATGATGGTACATAACGGAGCTGGTGTGAGCATCAGCACACAACCAGAGGAAGAAACAATGCAAGGGCATTGGATTATAGAAACAACTGACTAATTCAAAGCTCAAATGCAAAGGAATTATGATTTCCAATTCAAGGGATCAGAAGCACACGCTTTGATTAAGGATGGATAAGTTGAGTAGGCTTAGGGGTACAATCGATGGCAATTTGATTGGTCGAGATCCAGCTCATGTTTAAAATGACGTCCGAGCCAGAAGGATGAATTCTAGGATATGATTAAGGATTGTGAGCATTCGCAACATATTGAAGCAAGGGACTCGAAATGAAAAAGATAAAGGATGCTAATGAATATTGCTAGTCATATGGAACACAACCATAATACAAGCACACAAGTATTTGCAAAGCAATAGCAGACAAAGGATTACCGGAAGATCAGATAATATTTCAATGTATCTTGTGAATCATATGAACAACGGGGGAAGAACGGATACTCAGTAAGTGTTAGGAATTATCCGTAGGAGTATTTCCGTGGCAAGAAACTACAAGGCAGTAGGCACAAAGTATTCTTAAAAGTCGAAGAATATTCCGATGTATCTTGTAATAACAAGAGCAACTGGGGATAAAAGTGAGAACAACAGATGTAAGTAATTATCCATTGGGATATATCGGTGATATGGAATTGCAAATGCGACGGGGCCAAAGTCTTGAGAGAACATCAGAGAGTGTCTTCGGAGTCCTTCGGTGCACCAAGAAATCATCTGGAGTGAGGGGCTCTCCGGAAGGAAGTAATTACAAGAACCTAGAGTTAGAGTTAGCAAAATCATTTAACCCGAATAGAGGAGAGATGAAAGTTTGAGAGTATAGACAAGGAGTAAAAGATTGTAATACCATCCAATGGCGACGTGGGCCCATAAGCCACACATCCATGTTAGTAAAAGTTTGGGATAATTAGATTTATCCCCCTAGTTGTGTCCCACTCGTCTATTTTACCCCTAATTCCCAAAAGTCACCGGTTCTGTCCAAGTCACTTTGCTCCTCTTATGCTTTTGCCCTTTGACCGTTTGACCGTCAGTTTGAAAACTTCATAACTAATTCATACTAAATCAGAAAAATGCAAATAAGATACCAAAATGTTCAGAAAAACATCACCTATGTGTCAATGTCATTTGCATTCATGAAAAAAGTGTTGTAAAGTGCCCATCCGAGTTTTAGCTCTTATGCTACCACCATGAATAGTAAAATGTAAAAAAGTTCAAAAAAATATTGGTGGCAAAGAATGACAAATTTTTTATGTGCCTGCCAAGTTTCATCAAGGAATAACATTCGTGGGTGCCGTGGCAAAAAAACCAATCAGCACTCCAAAATAGATTATTTTTTTGCCACGACTTCCACGACTGTCGTTCCCTAATGAAACTTGGCAATCACTTAGAACATTTGTCATTCTTTGCCACCATATTTGTTTTGAATTTTTTTAGAGTTTACTATTCATGGTGGTATCAAAAGAGCTAAAACTCAGATGTGCACTTTCCAACACTTTTTCATGAATGCAAATGACACTGACATATAGGTGATGTTTTTCTGAACATTTTGGTATCTTATTTGCATTTTTCTGATTTAGTATGAATAAGTTATGAAGTTTTCAAACTGACGGTCAAACGGTCAAAGGGCAAAAGCATAAGAGGAGCAAAGTGACTTGGACAGAACCGGTGACTTTTGGGAATTAGGGGTAAAACAGATGAGTGGGACACAACTAGGGGCATAAATCTAATTATCCCTAAAAGTTTTGCAATGTCTAGACTCGACTTCGGCCAAGGAGTGTGGAAGGGGGATTCCTACAGGCAGTCGGCTCTGATACCAACTTGTGACGCCCTCTATTTAATCGTACACTAATCGTACATGCAAATGTGTACGATCAAGATCAAGGACTCACGGGAAGATATCACAACACAACTCTAGACACAAATAAAAATAATACAAGCTTTATATTACAAGCCAGGGGCCTCGAAGGCTTGAATACAAATGCTCGAAGACACAAGAGTCAGCGGAAGCAATAATATCTGAGTACAGACACAAGTTAAACAAGTTTGCCTTAAGAAGGCTAGCATGAAAGTAGCAAGGATCGAAAAGGCGAGGCCTCCTGCATGGGACCTCCTAACTACTCCTCCAAGCCAAACTCCACGTAGAATCATCCTCGGGATCCTCTGGCTCCTGGACTCCATCATATGATCGCAATAACCGGGAAAGGGGAAAAGGAAGTAGCAAAGCAACCGTGAGTACTGATCCAAAGTACTCGCAAGCAAGGATCTATACTACATATGCATTGGGATATCAATGAAATGGGTAGTATCTGTGGACTGAACTGCAGAATGCCAGAATAAGAGGGGGACAGCTAGTCCTATCGAAGACTACGCTTCTGGCTGTTGCGGAACGTAGTAATTTCAAAAAAAATTCCTACGCACACGCAAGATCATGGTGATGCATAGCAACGAGAGGGGAGAGTGTTGTCCACGTACCCTCGTAGACCGAAAGCGGAAGCGTTAAATTAACGCGGTTGATGTAGTCGTACGTCTTCACGATCCGACCGATCAAGTACCGAACATACGGCACCTCCGAGTTCAGCACACGTTCAGCTCGATGACGTCCCTCGAATTCCGATCCAGCCGAGTGTTGAGGGAGAGTTTCGTCAGCACGACGGCATGGTGACGATGATGATGTTCTACCGACGCAGGGCTTCGCCTAAGCACCGCTACAATATTATCGAGGTGTAATATGGTGGAGGGGGGCACCGCACACGGCTAAGAGATCAATAGATCAATTGTTGTGTCTATGGGTGCCCCCCTGCCCCCGTATATAAAGGAGCAAGGGGAAGGCCACCGGCCAAGGAGGAGGGCGCGCCAAGGGGGGAGTCCTACTCCCACCGGGAGTAGGACTCCTCCTTTCCTTGTTGGAGTAGGAAAAGGGAAGGGAGAACGAGAAAGAAGGAAGGGGCGCCCCCCTCCCAAGTCCAATTCGGACTAGTCCATGGGGAGGGGTGCGGCCACCCTTTGGGGCCTTTCTCTCCTTTCCCGTATGGCCCATTAAGGCCCAATACGAATTCCCGTAACTCTCCGGTAGTCCGAAAAATACCCGAATCACTCGGAACCTTTCCGATGTCCGAATATAGTCGTCCAATATATCGATCTTTACGTCTTGACCATTTCGAGACTCCTCGTCAAGTCCTTGATCTCATCCGGGACTCCGAACGCCTTCGGTACATCAAAACACATAAACTCATAATATAACCGCCATCTAACTTTAAGCGTGCGGACCCCACGGGTTCGAGAGCTATGTAGACATGACTGAGACACGTCTCAGGTCAATAACCAATAGCGGAACCTGGATGCTCATATTGGCTCCCACATATTCTACGAAGATCTTTATCGGTCAAACCGCATAACAACATACGTTGTTCCCTTTGTCATCGGTATGTTACTTGCCCGAGATTCGATCGTGGTATCTTAATACCTAGTTCAATCTCGTTACCGGCAAGTCTCTTTACTCGTTCCGTAATACATCATCCCGCAACTAACTCATTAGTTACAATGCTTGCAAGGCTTATAGTGATGTGCATTACTGAGTGGGCCCAGAGATACCTCTCCGATAATCGGAGTGACAAATCCTAATCTCAAAATACGCCAACCCAACAAGTACCTCCGGAGACACCTGTAGAGCACCTTTATAATCACCCAGTTACGTTGTGACGTTTGGTAGCACACAAAGTGTTCCTCCGGTAAACGGGAGTTGCATAATCTCATAGTCATAGGAACATGTATAAGTCATGAAGAAAGCAATAGCAACATACTAAACGATCGTATGCTAAGCTAACGGAATGGGTCAAGTCAATCACATCATTCTCCTAATGATATGATCCTGTTAATCAAATGACAACTCATGTCTATGGCTAGGAAACATAACCATCTTTGATCAACGAGCTAGTCAAGTAGAGGCATACTAGTGACACTCTGTTTGTCTATGTATTCACACATGTATCATGTTTCCGGTTAATACAATTCTAGCATGAATAATAAACATTTATCATGATATAAGGAAATAAATAATAACTTTATTATTGCCTCTAGGGCATATTTCCTTCAGTCTCCCACTTGCACTAGAGTCAATAATCTAGTTCACAACGCCATGTGATTTAACATCAATAGTTCACATCACCATGTGATTAACACCCATAGTTCACATCGTCATGTGACCAACACCCAAAGGGTTTACTAGAGTCAATAATCTAGTTCACATCGCTATGTGATTAACACCCAAAGAGTACTAAGGTGTGATTATGTTTTGCTTGTGAGACAATTTTAGTCAACGGGTCTGTCACATTCAGATCCGTAAGTATTTTGCAAATTTCTATGTCTACAATGCTCTGCACGGAGCTACTCTAGCTAATTGCTCCCACTTTCAATATGTATCTAGACCGAGACTTAGAGTCATCTAGATTAGTGTCAAAACTTGCATCGACGTAACCCTTTACGACGAACCTTTTGTCACTTCATAATCGAGAAACATATCCTTATTCTAGTAAGGATAATTTTGATCGCTGTCCAGTGATCTACTCCTAGATCACTATTGTACTCCCTTGCCAAAATCAGTGTAGGGTGTACAATAGATCTGGTACACACCATGGCATACTTTATAGAACCTATGGCCGAGGCATAGGGAATGACTTTCATTCTTTTTCTATCTTCTGCCGTGGTCGGGCTTTGAGTCTTACTCAATTTCACACCTTGTAACACAGGCAAGAAACTCTTTCTTTGATTGTTCCATTTTGAACCACTTCAAAATCTTGTTAAGGTATGTACTCATTGAAAAAACTTATCAAGTGTCTTGATCTATCTCTATAGATCTTGATGCTCGATATGTAAGCAGCTTCACTGAGGTCTTTCTTTGAAAAACTCCTTTCAAACACTCCTTTATGCTTTGCAGAATAATTCTACATTATTTCCGATCAACAATATGTCATTCACATATACTTATCAGAAATGTTGTAGTGCTCCCACTCACTTTCTTGTAAATACAGGCTTCATCGCAAGTCTGTATAAAACTATATCCTTTGATCAACTTATCAAAGCATGTATTCCAACTCCGAGATACTTGCACCAGTCCATAGATGGATCGCTGGAGCTTGCATATTTTGTTAGCACCTTTAGGATTGACAAAACCTTCTGGTTGCATCATATACAAATCTTCTTTAATAAATCCATTCAGGAATGCAGTTTTGTTTATCCATTTGCCAGATTTCATAAAATGCGGCAATTGCTAACATGACTCGGACAGACTTAAGCATAGATACGAGTGAGAAAGTCTCATCGTAGTCAACACCTTAAACTTGTCGAAAACCTTTTGCGACAATTCTAGCTTTGTAGATGTAGCGACCAGACCTCAAACAGTCTGTGCTGCTGTGCATCGGTGTCATCCCTGGATCAGTAATGCTGACACGTACAGTACAAATGGAGGATTTATAACAGAGTAGCAATCACACACTTATTACATCGAGTATCTCCAAAGAGAAATAAGTATGATAAATATGGCTTAAGGCCATATAATACGATAACAGCGGAAGACTTGGAAGATAAGTGAGTCCATCAACTCCAACGGCATCCCTGAGTATAAGACACCTTACTCGTCGTCTGTAAAGTCTGCAACATAAAATGTTGCAGCCCGAAAACGGGTCAGCACATGGAATATGCTGGCAATGTAACACATAGAGAGTAATGAACATGATAATGCTATACTACATGCATATATGGCTGGTAGAAGGCTCTATGGTTACAGTTTTGCGAAAAGCCAATTTTTCCCTACTGCAAAGGAATAAATTTTGTTTAACTATCATGGTGGTTGTTAAACATTGAGATGGTTGACAGCATCTCAATCCCAATTAAGTATCATCATTAACCCAACAAAATTAATTAAAGTAACATGGTGATGAGATTCACATGATAATCCAAGTACTAGATACTCAAGATGTCCATAACCGGGGACACGGCTAACCATGATTAGTTTGTACACTCTGCAGAGGTTTGTGCACTTTTCCCCACAAGACTCGATCGCCTCCGCTTGATTCTCGCACTACATGATGTTTGAGAAACGGATGACCGAGACACAGTCTTCCGGAAACAATAACTCTTTACTCCGGGTGGACAGTTACACCTACTTTCCCCTACATCTGCTAGCCCACCTCTTCAAGAGATCATGTATCCTACTCAACTATGCTAGAGCCCATAATAGCTTGTGGATGCACACGGAAGTTTCTAGCATGAACAATCTTATGATCCTTTTGAGCCTGGGTGGCGGTCCTTAGAAATACAGGCAACACTGGGTTCTCCAGGTGCCTCAATCCACCCAGATGTGAGTTTTAGTTGCCACCTTAAGTAAACCATTAATTAACAATCTCACATCTGTCGTAAATATCTCTCAAACCCAATCCACGTCTACTAGCATAGCATAGCGATATAAGCAAACGTAGAAGTAACTCCCAAGGGTTTGATAATAAACAGGGCAATAGGTACTACCTCAACTACATCCCAATACCCACAATTTAATTAGATCCTAACCAATGCAATGTTTGAGGGTTGGTCTAATGCAATAAAACTGGGTAGTAAAAGAGGTATGATCAACGTGTTACTTGCCTTGCTGATGATCCGTGAAACTTAGCGATTCGAAGTAGCAAGCGGCGCACTCCGGGTACTCTATCGCAAACAAACAAGCATACAATAAGAACTCATCAAATGCACAGGTAAAACTCAAATAACAATCTAACCAGAAAGTTCAACTTAAGAACTCTGGTTTGCAAAAAGAATCAAATCAAACGAAGCAACGAAAGTCCAATGGCGAAAGAAACAAGCAAAAAAAACCGGACAGCGAACGGCGGCGGCTCCGGCTAACCTCCGGCGAGGCTCGGGACGGGGCTCCGGCGGGTCGGGCGAGGGCGGCGAGGCTGCGGGCGTCGAAGGGCGACGGGGCGGCGGCGTACGGCGTCGGGGCGGCGAGCTCCTCGGGCGGCGGCGTCGGGCTCCGGCGGCGGCGGCTCCTCGGGCGGCTGCGGGTCGGGGCGGGGACGTGGTGAGGGAGAGGGGGCGGGGTCGGGGGTATAAAAGGAGGGGGTGCCGTGGAGGAGGGGGCAAGGCGGCGGGCGGCGGCGTGCTCGAGCAGGACTCGGCGGCGGCGGCGCTGCATGCCCGAGAGGGAGACGGGGCGCGGGGCAGGCTGGGCCGTCGGCTGGGCTTCGGCCCAGTCGGCGCGCTCGGCGTTTTTTTTAAATAATATAGCCGAACCTAAAACAAATCATAGAAAAATAAATAAAAATCCAAAAATGCTAAAACAAATTTTCACCGTCTAATTAGAATAATTAGAACAAGATGAACATTTTTCTTGGCCCAAAAATGCAGTTTTGAAAACGTGCAATTTTTCTAATGCATTTAAAATTGCAAATAAAATCCGAGTAAAATCCAATATTTGATTTTAATATTTTTCCTCCAATATTTCAATTATTTTGGAGAAGTCATATTTTCTCCTCTCATTTATTTTAATACGAAATATTTTTCAGAGAGAAAATAGTTAAAACCAAAAATCCTCGTTTTTATTATTTGATAAAAATCAAATATGAAAACCGGGAAAAATCCCCAACTCTCTCCGAGGGTCCTTGAGTTGCTTAGGATTTTCGAGGATTTGCCAAAATGCAATAAAATATGCTATGCAATGATGATCTAATGTATAACATTCCAAATTGAAAATTTGGGATGTTACAGTAGATAGTAACACTACTATCAGCGTCCGTCTTCCTCTTGAAGATCCATTTAATCTGAATGGCTCGCCAATCATTGGGCAAGTCAATCAAAGTCCATACGTTGTTCTCATACATGGATCTCATCTCAGATTTCATGGCCTCAAGCCATTTTGCGGAATCTAGGCTCACCATCGCTTTTTCATAGTTCGTAGGTTCGTCATGGTCTAGTAACATAACCTCCAGAACAGGATTACCGTACCACTCTGGTGCGGATCTTACTCTGGTTGACCTACGAGGTTCAGTAATAACTTGATCTGAAGTTCCATGATCATCATCATTAACTTCCTCACTAATTGGTATAGGCGTCACAGAAACTGGTTTCTGCGATGAACTACTTTCCAATAAGGGAGCAGGTACAATTACCTCATCAAGTTCTACTTTCCTCCCGCTCAGTTCTTTCGAGAGAAACTCCTTCTCTAGAAAGGATCCATACTTAGCAACGAATGTCTTGCCTTCGGATCTGTGATAGAAGGTGTACCCAACTGTCTCCTTTGGGTATCCTATGAAGACACATTTCTCCGATTTGGGTTTGAGCTTATCAGGATGAAACTTTTTCACATAAGCATCGCAACCCCAAACTTTAAGAAACGACAACTTTGGTTTCTTGCCAAACCACAGTTCATAAGATGTCGTCTCAACGGATTTAGATGGTACCCTATTTAACGTGAATGCAGCTGTCTCTAATGCATAACCCCAAAACGATAGTGGTAGATCGGTAAGAGACATCATATATTGCACCATATCTAATAAAGTACGATTACGATGTTCGGACACACCATTACACTGTGGTGTTCCAGGTGGCGTGAGTAGTGAAACTATTTCACATTGTTTTTACTGAAGGCCAAACTCGTAACTCAAATACTCTTCTCCACGATCAGATCGTAGAAACTTTGTTTTCTTGTTACGATGATTTTCCACTTCACTCTGAAATTATATGAACTTTTCAAATGTTTCAGACTTCTGTTTCATTAAGTAGATATACCCATATCTGCTCAAATCATCTGTGAAGGTCAGAAATTAATGATACCTGCTACGAGCCTCAATATTCATCGGACCACATACATCTGTATGTATGATTTCCAACAAATCTGTTGCTCTCTCCATAGTTCCGGAGAACGGCGTATTAGTCATCTTGCCCATGAGGCACGGTTCGCAAGCATCAAGTGATTCATAATCAAGTGATTCCAAAATCCCATCAGTATGGAGTTTCTTCATGTGCTTTACACTAATATGACCTAAACGGCAGTGCCACAAATAAGTTGCACTATCATTATTAACTTTGCATCTTTTGGCTTCATTATTATGAATATGTGTATCACTACGATCGAGATCCAACAAACCATTTTATTGGGTGTATGACCATAGAAGGTTTTATTCATGTACACAGAACAACAATTATTCTCTAATTTAAATGAATAACCGTATTGCAACAAACATGATCAAATCATATTCATGCTCAACGCAAACACCAAATAACACTTATTTAGGTTCAACACTAATCCCGAAAGTATAGGGAGTGTGCGATGATGATCATATCAATCTTGGAACCACTTCTAATACACATCGTCACTTCATCCTTAACTAGTTTATGTTCATTATGCAACTCCCGTTTCGAGTTACTACTCTTTAGCAACTGAACCAGTATCAAATACAGAGGGGTTGCTATAAACACTAGTAAGTACACATCAATAACATGTATATCCAATATAACTTTGTTCACTTTGCCATCCTTCTTATCCACCAAATACTTGGGGCAGTTCCGCTTCCAGTGACCAGTCCCTTTGCAGTAGAAGCACTTAGTCTCAGGCTTAGGTACAGACTTGGGCTTCTTCACTTGAGTAGCAACTTGCTTGCCGTTCTTTTTGAAGTTCCCCTTCTATCCTTTTGCCCTTTTCTTGCAACTAGTGGTCTTGTTAACCATCAACACTTGATGCTCTTTCTTGATTTCTACCTTCGTCGATTTCAGCATCGCGAAGAGCTCGGGAATTACTTTCGTCATCCCTTTGAAGGAAATATGCCCTAGAGGCAATAATAAAGTTATTATTTATTTCCTTATATCATGATAAATGTTTATTATTCATGCTAGAATTGTACTAACCGGAAACATAATACATGTGTGAATACATAGACAAACAGAGTGTCACTAGTATGCCTCTACTTGACTAGCTCGTTAATCAAAGATGGTTATGTTTCCTAGCCATAGACATAAGTTGTCATTTGATTAATGAGATCACCTCATTAGGAGAATGACGTGATTGACTTGACCCATTCCGTTAGCTTAGCACCCGATCGTTTAGTATGTTGCTATTGCTTTCTTCATGACTTATACATGTTCCTCTGACTATGAGATTATGCAACTCCCGTTTACCGGAGGAACACTTTGTGTGCTACCAAACGTCACAACGTAAATGGGTGATTATAAAGGTGCTCTACAGGTGTCTCCAAAGGTACTTGTTGGGTTGGCGTATTTCGAGATTAGGATTTGTCACTCCGATTGTCGGAGAGGTATCTCTGGGCCCACTCGGTAATGCACATCACTATAAGCCTTGCAAGCATTGTGACTAATAAGTTAGTTGCGGGATGATGTGTTACGGAACGAGTAAAGAGACTTGCCGGTAACGAGATTGAACTAGGTATCGAGATACCGACGATCGAATCTCGGGCAAGTAACATACTGATGACAAAGGGAACAACGTATGTTGTTATGCGGTCTGACCGATAAAGATCTTCGTAGAATATGTGGGAGCCAATATGGGCATCCAGGTCCCGCTATTGGTTATTGACCGGAGACGTGTCTCGGTCATGTCTACATAGTTCTCGAACCCGTAGGGTCCGCACGCTTAAAGTTACGATGACAGTTTTATTATGAGTTTATGTATGTTGATGTACCGAAGGAGTTCGGAGTCCCGGATGAGATCGGGGACATGACGAGGAGTCTCGAAATGGTCGAGACGTAAAGATCGATATATTGGACGACTATATTCGGACTTCGGAAAGGTTCCGAGTGATTCGGGTATTTTTCGGAGTACCGGAGAGTTACGGGAATACGTATTGGGCCTTATTGGGCCATACGGGAAAGAAGAAAAAGGGCCTCAAGGGTGGCCGCACCCCTCCCCTTGGTCTGGTCCGAATTGGACTAGGGAAGGGGGCGCCCCCTTCCTTCCTTCTCTTTTCCCTTCCTCTTTTCCTATTCCATATGGGAGGTGGAATCCTACTAGGACTAGGGAGTCCTAGTAGGACTCCACACTTGGTGCGCCCCCTCCTAGGGCCGGCCTCCTCCTCCCTTGCTCCTTTATATACGGGGGCAGGGGGCACCCCAGAGACACAACAATTGATCCTTGAGATCTTTTAGCCGTGTGCGGTGCCCCCCTCCACCAAATTACACCTCGATAATATCATTGCGGAGCTTAGGCGAAGCCCTGCGTCGGTAGAACATCATCATCGTCACCACGCCGTCGTGCTGACGAAACTCTCCCTCAACACTCGGCTGGATCGGAGTTCGAGGGACGTCATCGAGCTGAACGTGTGTAGAACTCGGAGGTGCCGTGCGTTCGGTACTTGATCGGTCGGATCGTGAAGACGTACGACTACATCAACCGCGTTGTGATAACGCTTCCGCTGTCGGTCTACGAGGGTACGTGGACAACACTCTCCCCTCTCGTTGCTATGCATCACCATGATCTTGCGTGTGCGTAGGAATTTTTTTGAAATTACTACGTTCCCCAACAGTGGCATCCGAGCCTGGTTTTATGCGTTGATGCTATGCACGAGTAGAACACAAGTGAGTTGTGGGCGATATAAGTCATACTGCTTACCAGCATGTCATACTTTGGTTCAGCGGTATTGTGAGATGAAGCGGCCCGGACCGACATTACGCGTACGCTTACGCGAGACTGGTTTCACCGTTCGGAGCACTCGTTGCTTAAAGGTGACTGGCGGGTGTCTGTCTCTCTCACTTTAGTTGAACCGAGTGTGGCTACGCCCGGTCCTTGCGAAGGTTAAAACAGCACCAACTTGACAAACTATCGTTGTGGTTTTGATGCGTAGGTAAGAACGGTTCTTGCTAAGCCCGTAGCAGCCACGTAAAACTTGCAACAACAAAGTAGAGGACGTCTAACTTGTTTTTGCAGGGCATGTTGTGATGTGATATGGTCAAGACATGATGTGATATAATGTGTTGTATGAGATGATCATGTTTTGTAACCGAGTTATCGGCAACTGGCAGGAGCCATATGGTTGTCGCTTTATTGTATGAGATGCAATCGCCATGTAATAGTTTTACTTTATCACTAAGCGGTAGCGATAGTCGTAAAAGCAATAAGTTGGCGAGACGACAACGATGCTACGATGGAGATCAAGGTGTCGCGCCGGTGACGATGGTGATCATGACGGTGCTTCGGAGATGGAGATCACAAGCACGGTGCTTCGGAGATGGAGATCACAAGCACAAGATGATGATGGCCATATCATATCACTTATATTGATTGCATGTGATGTTAATCCTTTATGCATCTTATCTTGCTTTGATTGACGGTAGCATTATAAGATGATCTCTCACTAAAATTTCAAGATAAAAGTGTTCTCCCTGAGTATGCACCGTTGCAAAAGTTCTTCGTGCTGAGACACCACGTGTTAATCGGGTGTGATAGGCTCTACGTTCAAATACAACGGGTGCAAAACAGTTGCACACGCGGAATACTCAGGTTAAACTTGACGAGCCTAGCATATACAGATATGGCCTCGGAACACAGAGACCGAAAGGTCGAGCGTGAATCATATAGTAGATATGATCAACATAGTGATGTTCACCATTGAAACTACTCCATCTCACGTGTTAATCGGACATGGTTTAGTTGCTTTGGATCACGTAATCACTTAGATGATTAGAGAGATGTCTATCTAAGTGGGAGTTCTTAAGTAATATGATTAATTGAACTTAAATTTATCATGAACTTAGTCCTGATAGTATTTTGCAAATTATGTTGTAGATCAATAGCTCGCGTTGTTGCTTCCCTGTGTTTATTTTTTGTTCCTAGAGAAAAATTATGTTGAAAGATGTTAGTAGCAAAGATGCGGATTGGATCCGTGATCTGAGGATTATCCTCATTGCTGCACAGAAAAATTATGTCCTTGATGCACCGCTAGGTGACAGACCTATTGCAGGAGCAGATGCAGACGTTATGAACGTTTGGCTAGCTCAATATGATGACTACTTGATAGTTTAGTGCACCATGCTTAACGGCTTAGAATCGGGACTTCAAAGACGTTTTGAACGTCATGGACCATATGAGATGTTCCAGGAGTTGAAGTTAATATTTCAAGCAAATACCCGAGTTGAGAGATATGAAATCTCCAACAAGTTCTATAGCAAAAAGATGGAGGAGAATCGCTCAACTAGTGAGCATGTGCTCAGATTGTCTGGGTACTACAATCGCTTGAATCAAGTGGGAGTTTATCTTCCAGATAAAATAGTGATTGACAGAATTCTCTAGTCACCATCACCAAGTTAGTAGAACTTCGTGATGAACTATGGTATGCAAGGGATGACGAAAGTAATTCCCGAGCTCTTCGTGATGCTGAAATCGACGAAGGTAGAAATCAAGAAAAACATCAAGTGTTGATGGTTGACGAGACCACTTCAAGTGTTGATGGTTGACGAGACCGCTAGTTTCAAGAAAAGGGCAAAGGGAAAAAGGGGAACTTCAAAAAGAACGGCAAGCAAGTTGCTGCTCAAGTGAAGAAGCCTAAGTCTGGTCCTAAGCCTGAGACTAAGTGCTTCTACTGCAAAGGGACTGGTCACTGGAAGCGGAACTACCCCAACTATTTGGTGGATAAGAAGGATGGCAAAGTGAACAAAGGTATATTTGATATACAGATTATCGATGTGTACTTTACTAGTGTTTATAGCAACCCCTCGGTAATTGATACTGGTTCAGTTGCTAAAGAGTAGTAACTCGAAAACGGGAGTTGCAGAATAAACAGAGACTAGTAAAAGGCGAGGTGACGATGTGTGTTGGAAGTAGTTCCAAGATTGATATGATCATCATCGCACACTCCCTGTACTTTCGGGATTAGTGTTGAACCTAAATAAGTGTTATTTGGTGTTTGCGTTGAGCATGAATATGATTTGATCATGTTTATTGCAATACGGTTATTCATTTAAGTTAGAGAACAATTGTTGTTCTGTTTACATGAATAAAACCTTTATGGTCATACACACCAACGAAAATGGTTTGTTGGATCTCGATCGTAGTGATACACATATTCATAATATTGAAGCCAAAAGATGCAAAGTTAATAATGATAGTGCAACTTATTTGTGGTACTGCCGTTTAGGTCATATTGGTGTAAAGCGCATGAAGAAACTCCATACTGATGGGATTTTGGAATCACTTGATTATGAATCACTTGATGCTTGCGAACCGTGCCTCATGGGCAAGATGACTAAAACGCCGTTCTCCGGAACTATGGAGAGAGCAACAGATTTGTTGGAAATCATACATACAGATGTATGTGGTCCGATGAATATTGAGGCTCGTAGCAGGTATCATTATTTTCTGACCTTCACAGATGATTTGAGCAGATATGGGTATATCTACTTGATGAAACACAAAGTCTGAAACATTTGAAAAGTTCAAAGAATTTCAGAGTGAAGTGGAGAATCATCGTAACAAGAAAATAAAGTTTCTACGATATGATCGCAGAGGTAAAATATTTGAGTTACGAGTTTGGCCTTCAGTTAAAACAATGTGAAATAGTTTCACTACTCACGCCACCTGGAACACCACAGTGTAATGGTGTGTCCGAACGTCATAACCGTACTTTATTGGATATAGTGCAATCTATGATGTCTCTTACCAATTTACCACTATCGTTTTGGGTTATGCATTAGAGACAGCTACATTCACGTTAAATAGGGCACCATCAAAATCCGTTGAGACGACGCCTTATGAACTGTGGTTTGGCAAGAAACCAAAGTTGTCGTTTCTTAAAATTTTGGGGTTGCGATGCTTATGTGAAAAAATTCATCCTGATAAGCTCAAACCCAAATCGGAGAAATGTGTCTTCATAGGATACCCAAAGGAGACAGTTGGGTACACCTTCTATCACAGATCCGAAGGCAAGACATTCGTTGCTAAGTATGGATCCTTTCTAGAGAAGGAGTTTCTCTCGAAAGATGTGAGTGGGAGGAAAGTAGAACTTGATGAGGTAACTGTACCTGCTCCCTTATTGGATCACAGAAATCTGTTCCTGTGACTTCTACACCAATTAGTGAGGAAGTTAATGATGATGATCATGTAACTTCAGATCAAGTTACTACCAAACCTCGTAGGTAAACCAGAGTAAGATCCGCACCAGAGTGGTACGGTAATCCTGTTCTGGAGGTTATGTTACTAGACCATGACGAACCTACGAACTATGAAGAAGCGATGGTGAGCCCAGATTCCGCAAAATGGCTTGAGGCCATGAAATCTGAGATGAGATCCATGTATGAGAACAAAGTGTGGACTTTGGTTGACTTGCCCGATGATCGGCAAGCAATTGAGAATAAATGGATTGTCAAGAGGAAGACGGACGCTGATAGTAGTATCACTATCTACAAAGCTAGAATTGTCGCAAAAAGGTTTTCGACAAGTTCAAGATGTTGACTACGATGAGAGTTTCTCACTCGTATCTATGCTTAAGTCTGTCCGAATCATGTTAGCAATTGCCGCATTTTATGAAATCTGGCAAAGGGATAAACAAAACTGCATTCCTTGATGGATTTATTAAAGAAGAGTTGTATATGATACAACCAGAAGGTTTTGTCAATCCTAAAGGTGCTAACAAAATATGCAAGCTCCAGCGATCCATCAATGGACTGGTGCAAGCATCTCGGAGTTGGAATATACGCTTTGATAAGTTGATCAAAGCATATAGTTGTATACAGACTTGCGGTGAAGCCTGTATTTACAAGAAAGTGAGTGGGAGCACTACAGCATTTCTGATAAGTATATGTGAATGACATATTGTTGATCGGAAATAATGTAGAATTATTCTGCAAAGCATAAAGGAGTGTTTGAAAGGAGTTTTTCAAAGATAGACCTCGGTGAAGCTGCTTACATATTGAGCATCAAGATCTATAGAGATAGATGAAGACGCTTGATAAGTTTTTCAATGAGTACATACCTTAACAAGATTTTGAAGTAGTTCAAAATAGAACAGTCAAAGAAAAGAGTTCTTGCCTGTGTTACAAGGTGTGAAATTGAGTAAAGACTCAAAGCCCGACCACGGCAAAAGATAGAAAGAGAATGAAAGTCATTCCCTATGCCTTGGCCATAGGTTCTATAAAGTATGCCATGCTGTGTACCAGATCTATTGTATACCCTACACTGATTTTGGCAAGGGAGTACAATAGTGATCTAGGAGTAGATCACTGGACAGCGGTCAAAATTATCCTTACTGGAATAAGGATATGTTTCTCGATTATGGAAGTGACAAAAGGCTCGTCGTAAAAGGTTACGTCGATGCAAGTTTTGACACTAATCTAGATGACTCTAAGTCTCGGTCTAGATACATATTGAAAGTGGGAGCAATTAGCTAGAGTAGCTCCATGCAGAGCATTGTAGACATAGAAATTTGCAAAATACTTACGGATCTGAATGTGACAGACCCGTTGACTAAAATTATCTCACAAGCAAAACATGATCACACCTTAGTACTCTTTGGGTGTTAATCACATAGCGATGTGAACTAGATTACTGACTCTAGTAAACCCTTTGGGTGATGGTCACATGACGATGTGAACCATGGGTGTTAATCACATGGTGATGTGAACTATTCATGTTAAATCACATGGCGATGTGAACTAGATTATTGACTCTAGTGCAAGTGGGAGACTGAAGGAAATATGCCCTAGAGGCAATAATAAAGTTATTATTTATTTCCTTATATCATGATAAATGTTTATTATTCATGCTAGAATTGTATTAACCGGAAACATAATACATGTGTGAATACATAGACAAACAGAGTGTCACTAGTATGCCTCTACTTGACTAGCTCGTTAATCAAAGATGGTTATGTTTCCTAGCCATAGACATAAGTTGTCATTTGATTAACGAGATCACCTCATTAGGAGAATGACGTGATTGACTTGACCCATTCCGTTAGCTTAGCACCCGATCGTTTAGTATGTTGCTATTGCTTTCTTCATGACTTATACATGTTCCTCTGACTATGAGATTATGCAACTCCCGTTTACCGGAGGAACACTTTGTGTGCTACCAAACGTCACAACGTAAATGGGTGATTATAAAGGTGCTCTACAGGTGTCTCCAAAGGTACTTGTTGGGTTGGCGTATTTCGAGATTAGGATTTGTCACTCCGATTGTCGGAGAGGTATCTCTGGGCCCACTCGGTAATGCACATCACTATAAGCCTTGCAAGCATTGTGACTAATAAGTTAGTTGCGGGATGATGTGTTACGGAACGAGTAAAGAGACTTGCCGGTAACGAGATTGAACTAGGTATCGAGATACCGACGATCGAATCTCGGGCAAGTAACATACTGATGACAAAGGGAACAACGTATGTTGTTATGCGGTCTGACCGATAAAGATCTTCGTAGAATATGTGGGAGCCAATATGGGCATCCAGGTCCCGCTATTGGTTATTGACCGGAGACGTGTCTCGGTCATGTCTACATAGTTCTCGAACCCGTAGGGTCCGCACGCTTAAAGTTACGATGACAGTTTTATTATGAGTTTATGTATGTTGATGTACCGAAGGAGTTCGGAGTCCCGGATGAGATCGGGGACATGACGAGGAGTCTCGAAATGGTCGAGACGTAAAGATCGATATATTGGACGACTATATTCGGACTTCGGAAAGGTTCCGAGTGATTCGGGTATTTTTCGGAGTACCGGAGAGTTACGGGAATACGTATTGGGCCTTATTGGGCCATACGGGAAAGAAGAAAAAGGGCCTCAAGGGTGGCCGCACCCCTCCCCTTGGTCTGGTCCGAATTGGACTAGGGAAGGGGGCGCCCCCTTCCTTCCTTCTACTTTTCCCTTCCTCTTTTCCTATTCCATATGGGAGGTGGCATCCTACTAGGACTAGGGAGTCCTAGTAGGACTCCACACTTGGTGCGCCCCCTCCTAGGGCCGGCCTCCTCCTCCCTTGCTCCTTTATATACGGGGGCAGGGGGCACCCCAGAGACACAACAATTGATCCTTGAGATCTTTTAGCCGTGTGCGGTGCCCCCCTCCACCAAATTACACCTCGATAATAACATTGCGGAGCTTAGGCGAAGCCCTGCGTCGGTAGAACATCATCATCGTCACCACGCCGTCGTGCTGACGAAACTCTCCCTCAACACTCGGTTGGATCGGAGTTCGAGGGACGTCATCGAGCTGAACATGTGTAGAACTCGGAGGTGCCGTGCGTTCGGTACTTGATCAGTCGGATCGTGAAGACGTACGACTACATCAACCGCGTTGTGATAACGCTTCCGCTATCGGTCTACGAGGGTACGTGGACAACACTCTCCCCTCTCGTTGCTATGCATCACCATGATCTTGCGTGTGCGTAGGAATTTTTTTTGAAATTACTACGTTCCCCAACACCCTTACATACTATAGTTCATCACGAAGTTCTACTAACTTGGTGATGGTGACTAGAGAATTCGGTCAATCACTATTTTATCTGGAAGATTAACTCCCACTTGATTCAAGCGATTGTAGTACCCAGACAATCTGAGCACATGCTCACTACTTGAGCTATTCTCCTCCATCTTTTAGCTATAGAACTTGTTGGAGACTTCATATCTCTCAACTCGGGTATTTGCTTGAAATATTAACTTCAACTCCTGGAACATCTCATATGGTCCATGACGTTCAAAACGTCTTTGAAGTCCCGATTCTAAGCCGTTAAGCATGGTGCACTAAGCTATCAAGTAATCATCATATTGAGCTAGCCAAACGTTCATAACGTCTGCATCTGCTCCTGCAATAGGTCTGTCACCTAGCGGTGCATCAAGGACATAATTCTTCTGTGCAGCAATGAGGATAATCCTCAGATCACGGATCCAATCCGCATCTTTGCTACTAACATCTTTCAACATAATTTTCTCTAGGAACATATCAAAAATAAACACAGGGAAGCAACAACGCGAGCTATTGATCTACAACATAATTTGCAAAAATACTATCAGGACTAAGTTCATGATAAATTTAAGTTCAATTAATCATATTACTTAAGAACTCCCACTTAGATAGACATCCCTCTAATCCTCTAAGTGATCACGTGATCCATATCAACTAAACCATGTCCGATCATCACGTGAAATGGAGTAGTTTCAACGGTGAACATCACTATGTTGATCATATCTACTATATGATTCACGCTCGACCTTTCGGTCTCCGTGTTCCGAGGCCATATCTGTTATATGCTAGGCTCGTCAAGCTTAACCTGAGTATTCCGCGTGTGCAACTGTTTTGCACCCGTTGTATTTGAACGTAGAGCCTATCACACCCGATCATCACGTGGTGTCTTAGCACGAAGAACTTTCGCAACGGTGCATACTCAGGGAGAACACTTATACTTTGATAATTTAGTGAGGGATCATCTTATAATGCTACCGTCAATCAAAGCAAGATAAGATGCATAAAAGATAAACATCACATGCAATCAATATAAGTGATATGATATGGCCATCATCATCTTGTGCTTGTGATCTCCATCTCCGAAGCACCATCATGATCACCATCGTCACCGGCGTGACACCTTGATCTCCATCGTAGTATCGTTGTCGTCTCGCCAACTATTGCTTTTACGACTATCGCTACCGCTTAGTGATAAAGTAAAACAATTACATGGCGATTGCATTGCATACAATAAAGCGACAACCATATGGCTCCTGCCAGTTGCCGATAACTCGGTTACAAAACATGATCATCTCATACAATAAAATATAGCATCATGTCTTGACCATATCACATCACAACATGCCCTACAAAAACAAGTTAGACGTCCTCTACTTTGTTGTTGCATGTTTTACGTGGCTGCTACGGGCTTAGCAAGAACCGTTCTTACCTACGCATCAAAACCACAATGATAGTTTGTCAAGTTGGTGCTGTTTTAACCTTCGCAAAGACCGGGCGTAGCCACACTCGGTGCAACTAAAGTGAGAGAGACAGACACCCGCCAGTCACCTTTAAGCAACGAGTGCTCGCAACGGTGAAACCAGTCTCGCGTAAGCGTACGCGTAATGTCGGTCCGGGCCGCTTCATCTCACAATACCTATGAACCAAAATATGACATGCTGGTAAGCAGTATGACTTATATCGCCCACAACTCACTTGTGTTCTACTCGTGCATATAACATCAACGCATAAAACCAGGCTCGGATTCCACTGTTGGGGAACGTAGTAATTTCAAAAAAAATTCCTACGCACACGCAAGATCATGGTGATGCATAGCAACGAGAGGGGAGAGTGTTGTCCATGTACCCTCGTAGACCGAAAGCGGAAGCGTTAAATTAACGCGGTTGATGTAGTCGTACGTCTTCATGATCCGACCGATCAAGTACCGAACATACGGCACCTCCGAGTTCAGCACACGTTCAGCTCGATGACGTCCCTCGAACTCCGGTCCAGCCGAGTGTTGAGGGAGAGTTTCGTCAGCACGACGGCGTGGTGACGATGATGATGTTCTACCGACGCAGGGCTTCGCCTAAGCACCGCTACAATATTATCGAGGTGTAATATGGTGGAGGGGGACACCGCACACGGCTAAGAGATCAATAGATCAATTGTTGTGTCTATGGGGTGCTCCCCTGCCCCCGTATATAAAGGAGCAAGGGGAAGGCCGCCGGCCAAGGAGGAGTGCGCGCCAAGGGGGGAGTCCTACTCCCACCGGGAGTAGGACTCCTCCTTTCCTTGTTGGAGTAGGAAAAGGGAAGGGAGAAGGAGAAAGAAGGAAGGGGGCGCCCCCCCTCCCTAGTCCAATTCGGACTAGTCCATGGGGAGGGGTGCGGCCACCCTTTGGGGCCTTTCTTTCCTTTCCCGTATGGCCCATTAAGGCCCAATACGAATTCCCGTAACTCTCCGGTACTCCGAAAAATACCCGAATCACTCGGAACCTTTCCGATGTCCGAATATAGTCGTCCAATATATCGATCTTTATGTCTCGACCATTTCGAGACTCCTCGTCAAGTCCTTGATCTCATCCGGGACTCTGAACTCCTTCGGTACATCAAAACACATAAACTCATAATATAACCGTCATCTAACTTTAAGCGTGCGGACCCCACGGGTTCGAGAACTATGTAGACATGACTGAGACACGTCTCCGGTCAATAACCAATAGCGGAACCTGGATGCTCATATTGGCTCCCACATATTCTACGAAGATCTTTATCGGTCAGACCGCATAACAATATACGTTGTTCCCTTTGTCATCGGTATGTTACTTGCCCGAGATTCGATCGTCGGTATCTTAATACCTAGTTCAATCTCGTTACCGGCAAGTCTCTTTACTCGTTCCGTAATACATCATCCCGCAACTAACTCATTAGTTACAATGCTTGCAAGGCTTATAGTGATGTGCATTACTGAGTGGGCCCAAAGATACCTCTCCGACAATCGGAGTGACAAATCCTAATCTCGAAATACGCCAACCCAACAAGTACCTTCGGAGACACCTGTAGAGCACCTTTATTATCACCCAGTTACATTGTGACGTTTGGTAGCACACAAAGTGTTCCTCCGGTAAACGGGAGTTGCATAATCTCATAGTCATAGGAACATGTATAAGTCATGAAGAAAGCAATAGCAACATACTAAACGATCGTATGCTAAGCTAACGGAATGGGTCAAGTCAATCACATCATTCTCCTAATGATATGATCCCGTTAATCAAATGACAACTCATGTCTATGGCTAGGAAACATAACCATCTTTGATCAACGAGCTAGTCAAGTAAAGGCATACTAGTGACACTCTGTTTGTCTATGTATTCACACATGTATCATGTTTCCGGTTAATACAATTCTAGCATGAATAATAAACATTTATCATGATATAAGGAAATAAATAATAACTTTATTATTGCCTCTAGGGCATATTTCCTTCACTGGCAGCCTCGATCTTTAAGCATATAGAAGAGAGTAGCTGGTAACTTCACCAAGTATCATCGCATAGCATAATCCTACCCAAAGATCCTCTCCTCATCGCCTTGTGAGAGAGCGATCACCGGGTTGCATCTGGCACTTGAAAGGGTTTGTTTTATTAAGTATCCGGTTCTAGTTGTCATAAGGTCGGAATACAACTCTGGGTCATCCTTTTACCGAGGGACACGGCTATTCGAATAGATAAACTTCCCTACAGGGGTGCACCACATTACCCAACACGCTCGATCCCTCTAGCCGGACACACTTTCCTGGGTCATGCTCGGCCTCGGAAGATCAACACGTCGCAACCCTACCTAGGCACAACAAAGAGGTCAGCACGCCGGTCTAAATCCTAAGCGCGCAGGGGTCTGGGCCCATCGCCCATTGCAAACCTGCACATTGCGAGGGCGGATGGTGAGCAGACCTAGCAACCTCCATTACAAAGGAAGTTGCGTTACGCGGTCCATCCCGGCGCGCGTCGCTCAGTCGCTGACGTCAAGAAGGCTTCGGCTGATACCACGATGTCGAGCATAACTGTTCCCGCGTAGTTGGTTAGTGCGTATAGGCCAGTGGCCAGACTCGGATCAAATATCCAGATCTCATTAAGCATGTTGTTTGAAGTATCTGTGGACACTGACGAGGGCCAGGCCCACCTGTCTCCTAGGTGGTCACAAACTGCCCTGTCGCTCTGCCACAAAGTAACACTCTGGGGCCGTGGGGAACCCAGGCCCACCACTACCTGGGTGGAACCACCTGCCCCTTCAGCCCCCATCTCCGAATAGTATCATAAGTAAATGTAACAGTATAAAGTATATAATATATGCCCGTGATCACCTCCCGAAGTAATCACGACCCAGTAGTATAGCATGGCAGACGGACAAGAGTGTAGGACCACTGATGGAATACTAGCAGCCTATACTAAGCATTTAGGATAGCAGGTAAAGGTATCAACAATTGTAGCAACAATGACAGGCTATGCAGTAGAATAGGATTAACCGAAAGAAGTAACAGCTACACTACTCTAATGCAAGCAGTAGAGAGAAGGAATAGGCAATATCGGGTTGATCAAGGAGGGGGGGCTTGCCTGGAAGCTCTGTTGCACAAGAAGAAGGGTCGTCGATGATGTAGTCGTACTCATTGGCATTAGCGCCGGTCTCGGAGTCTACCGGAGAAGAAGAGGAGGGAAGAAATAGTAAATATGGAGCAAACAAAGCATCAAAAAATATAACAAGGCAATACGCGGTGCCAGGGGTGATCTAACGCAGGGATAGGTGATACCGGCGAAGGGGTAAAACATCCGAGAAAGTATTTCCGGTGTTTGGCATTTTTGGACAGTCGAATCGGAGGAGGAAGGTTGCATGTTCACTATGCTAGGGACGTGTGGTAGACGAACCGACTGCGTATCCGTATTTGTCTCGTCGTTCTGAGCAACTTTCATGTACAAAGTATTTTCATCCGAGTTACGGTTTATTTATATGATTTTTCAACATTTTATTCATTTTCTGAAATTATTGTTAATTCAAAATTAATAGACAAAATGCTATGGGTACCCAGCCCTGCGTACATAGAATGTACACAGAGGCTGACATGTGGGCCTGGGGGACCCAGTTGGCCTGTCAATGTTTGACTCGTCAACAGGGGGTGGGGCCCTCCTGTGATTGACTATTTAGGTTTATCTATTAGTAGTTTAACTAAGTTAACTAACTAATTAGTTAGCTAATTAGGCAATTAGTTAAGTTAAGTAATTAAATTACCAATTAATTAACGTTATTATTATTATTATTATATTTTTGCTTTTCTTTTTAGGCGCTGGGACCCATATGTCATAGGCCCAGCGGGGCCTAACGGGCGAACGGGCGTGCGGGTTCGCGGGCGCGGCCACGAGCGGAGCAGTAGGGAGCGGCGTGAGCAGCAGAGAGTCAGGCGGGGCGCTGCGAGCGACGAGCGGCGGCGCAGGGTGGGCGCGGTGGCACGGCCGAGAGAGGACGGCGCCGGAGCAGGTTGCAGCCGCGCGGGAAGGCCGGAGCGGTGCGATGGACGCCGAGGAGGGAGGTCGGGCATGGCGAGCAGGGGGCCGAGGCGACGGCGGCCTCGCTTGGCAGCGACAGGGGCGAGGCGGGGCTCGGACACGCGTGTGCGGCAGCAGGCGGTGGCAGGCGGCACGGGACTGCGGTGCGGCGTTCGCTGACTTGGGCGGCAGCAGCAATCAGTGGCTTGAGCAAGAGCAGCGGCAGCAACTAAGTAGCAGCAGCCACGGCATGCAGCAAGAGCAGCGGCAGGATAGCAGCAATAGCAGCATCAAGGCAGCAGCGGTAGCTAGCAAAGAGCAATAGGAGCAGCAGCTACGCAAGGAGCAACAACACGCATGAGCTCGGGACGGACATGGCGGATGGCGAGCTACAGTGGTTGTAGGGGAACGTGCTCGAGCTCGAATCCGAGCTCAGGAAGAGGCGGGGAAGAAGTGGGGAGGAAGCGGGCCTCACAGTGAACTCGAGGAGATGGCCGGTGGAGCGGCAAGAGGCACCGGAGCGGCAGTATTCGGATTGGATCGATGACGATGCAGAGAAGGGGAACAGCTTGATCCCGATGCGGTGGCGATCCCCCGTACGAGCTTCTCTTCGGAGTCGATGTAGACGTAGCAGACGCGGCTCCTGGACATCACCCCGAGGTACGAGGAGCTCAGTTGACACGGTAACGACAAGGCGGTGACGACGGCAGCGGCGAGCGCTTGTGTTGCCGAGGAGAGCGACGAGGTGGAAAGGGGAAAGGGTATTAGGGTTTGCCAGGTAGTGAGGGGGGTCCTCTTATCCACGCGGGAGGCGGCGGATGCACGACGTGTGGAGGATCCGCGGCATGTACGAGCGAACGGCGGCCACCGAGCCTTCTGTGAACAGAAGATTGAAGATGGCTTCGGGGTGGGCTGGGCCTGTTTTAGTTAGGTGGGCCAAATGGCCCAGTAGGTTAGGTCCTCCGTTTTCTTTTCTTTTTATTGTTTTGTTTTATTTTTACCTTTTCTTTTTTGTTTTCTTTTATTTATTTAATAGTTTATAGTTTTACAAAAAGTAAAACCCATACCTAAAATAGAGTTACAATTCCAACTACTTTCACAAAAAGTTTTACCCCTAATCAAAATAGTTTAGCATTTTATAATATTCAAATGGCATTTATTTAATAGTTTTACCTATTTTTTATCACTTAAGTGCATCCAAACCTTTTATAAAAATGTGGTTTCTCTACCATAATTACCTATGCATTACTTGGCACTATCCGTGCATTTTAGTTTTTATATTTGAAAACTTTTATCGTTTGGCTTTATTTTAAATTGGAATTTAAATTGGTTTGAACTAACGCGAGATTAACACCAGTAACCGAGGTGACGTGGCATCATTAACGTGAGATTACTGTAGCCTAATTATCTGTGCGTCACAACTGCCTATGCACAAGTTAGGGTACAAAGGCACCAATGTCTTAGTACACCGACAGCTTCGCTCCACTCCATAAAAAATTAGCCTTTACGAATTTGGATCATAACTCAGTATAAAGAGATATTAAGTGCACACAGTTGCTATGTCCACCGGACCCCGAATATTGAGTTGATAATGACATTCCCCTCACCCGCTCTCATCAGCAATGAGTCAATATTTTTGTTTTAGTGGCAAGAATACAATTATAAGTTTTTTATCTTGCTATCACTGAAATACTTCAGCTACAAAGATGAAACCTAACTAATGCACACCACTACCCCTATTGATTGTCCATTTAAACCGGAGAACAATGAAACTACTAGCTCAAGGAGCAATATACATATGTAGTCCATGCAAAGCAACACTTATAACCTGACCATAACATAATAATTCATCACATGACTAAAGTAATACCAGAGAAAACTACATCAGATGGATCATAATAATGTAGGATAACTGATGTGATATTTTATTGAAGCATGTGAGAGAGAAATGTTGAATATCCATCATTATGAACCCATTGTCCAGAGGATGGACTACTCACACATGAATGGCATGATGGTAGAATTAAAGAATGGTTGTTGATGCAGAACGCGAAGAACCCCACCCCCTCTAGTAGAGTTCCCGAACAGGGTTGTAGATGAGTTCCACATCGGATTGTGAAGTGGTGGCGGCATAAAAATCCCATGGTCAATATGATGGTGTCTAGTAGGGTTATATAAGCATCAAGGAACGAAGAGTTGCATCAGGGGTGCCCGTGGGACCCACACGGCCTAGCCAACTCCCCCTAAGCCTCTTGGCCTGGCCATGTGGGGGCCATATGGCTCCCCAATGCCCCTCCTTAGTGGTGTATGATGTACTCCATGTTTTACAAATCCCCATATTTTTTTCGTGTTCAATTGTATTTCCTAAATACCTGAAATCAACGCAACAAATATAGAAAAGTAGCCTTTATGTTATGTTGGTCCAAAAAGTAATATATGGCATAATTTACCAACATATAACATGAATGTTGCAAAAACTATTGATACATTTAGGAGGTATAATGATCCCACCAATGTGTTGGTTGTATTAAGCGTTGAGTTTTGTGACCTCGTTCTTGCTAGGGATGTTCTAGACCCTGAGTCTTTATTTTTTTCCCGGTGTTGCGGCTGCTGGGGAGCTTCTTTGTCCTAGTTTGCTTTGGTGTGATGACAGTTTGCCCTAGATTCTAGATAACTCGCTAGCATCCTCCTCTTTCTTGTATTCCTTTCCCCCAAAGTACACTTTTACTGTTGTGGTGTGTCCAACAAAACCACATATGCACTTCTTCGTGTATGTAGTCACATTTCCAGCCATGTCATAGTTCCTCAAGGGACTATTCCTCTTGTTTCCTTGGGGGCAGGGTGGGGTGTGTCGTGCGTTTGTGAGCGTTGGATTATGCACCATCTATTTGGTGGTCTTCCCACGTATGTTTTTGGCCATCTTTCCACTTATTTAGTGATTGGGTGTATGATCTTGCGATGTTCTCGCGTGGTACCCTATGGTGTTACCATAGTGTGTATGCACTCTTTCACCCTTTTGTGACTATCTTATCTTGGCATTCTTCTATATGATTCTTCGGGGGTGCTAGTTTGCTAAAGTGGACCATCCCATCAGAACTGCACTTCCTTGTACCCCATCGTCACCAGCTACTATATTGTTTAAGAGATATCTAGTATTATCAAGATTGGGAAAAAAATACGCAGTGCCTTGGCCTAGTGGAATGTCTCTTCTTTATTCTGACTAGATATTTGATCATGACACCTAACTATATTTGGCTGGCATGGGCTAGGTTTTGGTCGTTGGCCCCATCCTTTCTGTTCTAGTGTTGAACAATTCCTCGCTACTCGGCGTTGTTCTCCGGAATGTAGTACCTTCGCCTCTTCGTCTACTTCCTCTCCTGGGGCATGCTTATTTCCTTGGATTTCTGATGCATGGTTTCTTTCTTGGGCAATACTTTTATGTATCATCCTACGGACGCCCTTGTAGCATCAGATATCCCATTTTAACTTTTGGCCATCCAAACTTTTAATAGATTTAAAAAATGGGAATCCTAATTTTTCTCGGGAACTGTCGTGGATAGGGTTGTCCTTCCTTCCCGGACTCTCTTGACCTTCTTCTTTGTTTGTCGAGCTTGTGTACGAAACTTGAACCATGGTATCCATACCCTAGATTTGGAGTTTCTATCAAACAAAAAAGGCATCCGGTACATATTTGCTAGGTAGGCCCTCGGGCTATTCTCTCGTTTGTTCTCGATGATTCGTCATCCAATGAGGAAGATGAGAACGAAGACATATAATCAATCTGATATCCCCCTCGGTTGGCTCCAACCGTCAAGGGCTTTTCATCAGCTCATACTGGAACGACTGTGGATTTCTACTAGTGGGAATACCATGTCAGGTTACCTGTGGCCCTGGGACACACGATTTACCCAGGTTTAGGCCCCTGCCATGGGTAAAAGCCACACTTCTTACCTTACTCTCTCAACTTCCCTATATATGTGGTGAGTACAAAGGGTTACAATATCAGGGGGTACTCGACGAGTTAAGAAAACTCGACCAGATGGAACTTGGTCTCGATAGAAAGTGTTGAGGTATCTACATTGTATAAATGTTATAAGCTCTCCGCAAGGCATGGCTCCCACTTCCTATGTATCTCTAGCCCTTTATATAGAACTAGTGTGAACAAATCCACATTGGAGCATCAAGCGCATAGGGGTAGGGGTCGAATTCATGTTGGTTCCCAATATGTTGGAGCATTTCCTCCGTATTCTACACGATCTCCTATGGAAAGTTTCCTCCATGGTCGGCGATGTGTCATCTTGCGTGTGATGGACTATGTGGGCCAGAGGGGGGCATTCACACGGTATTGACTGGATCAAGCCTTAGATAGTTTCACTTATTGTTGATGACACCTAGTGTGTATCCAAATAAATTGTCTTAAAACTTGACCCTTTACCTCTATAAAACACCACATCCTTGCGAACAAGGCCACAGAGATCAACATGCAATGCACACTATCACTAGAACTTTGTGGCTTAGTCATCTACTTAAATCCAATAGCTAGTTTCCAAACATACCGGTTTCTAAACATATTAGAAATGCTTCAAGGTGTGATTTGGAAACTAAAGAATAGACATTCTAACCAAAAATATCTAATGGCAATTTGTTAATCTTGGTTAAGATTACAACAGCAACACTTGGTACCCCAGAGCTCGAGAGTGGGTAATAGAAATCAACACATCTGTTTTTTCAATAAAGCATAGATTTTATTGACTCAAAATGAAACATCAAGTGAATACAAAGACAATAATAACACACCAACTATGATGCATACAACCAACACCAATGCACACACACATAAAAACACGTTGGCAAATATCAAATTCATACAAGACCAAAGTTATGCTAAAGCGACGAAAAAGGAAAAACCCGAGAGATCATCACAACGGTCGACAAACTACAACAACGACCATATCCTCACCAATCATTTCTTGACGCCACAAAAACAACACCTTCAGAATGGAAACGATGCTCAAGCGTTGTCGTCACTGGACCCAACCACCAGAGGCTAGATTCTAGATTTTCACCCTGAAGAACATGTCCGAACTTATCCGAGTAATGCCTTCAACAAGGTAACGACGCAAATACATCACCATTGTCAACTATAGCCTTCTCCTCTACAGGTTATTTTTCGGTGTACGCACTCGCTACGTACGTGGTCTATGCTACAACGGCCGGAGTACCAACCGTTGTTCATGGCGGTGTGTACGCGATTGGAGCAGGTGGCTATGGAGGTTTTTTCCCAACATGGGTGGCAGCATAACCTACGGATCGATCCACCACCCTCTTCGACATAGGCATAGTATCGGTCTAAAGGACTCTATGTTGCTGATTTGTCGATTTTTATTTCATGATTTTTTGTCAGATTTCTGGATTTAGCTGTGTGCATCTTAGTTATGCAGAGGCCGGGTGTTACTCATAATGCTTTGTATTCGCTTGATGCTACATCTTGAGATAATAAAGTCGCCCTTTATCAAAAAAATTGTCAATTATAACCTAGTCAATTCATACCTAGGGTTTTCAACCCGGTGGTCGAGACTGAGTACGCAAAGAGCACCACCATATCGAAATCAACCCATCTGTTGAACATGGAAAATAAAGAAGCTCCACTGGAGTTCCTTGGCGGATTCGAAAGGGGAGTTTTGGCATGAAAGTGCATGTCTTCAGCACTCATCCAATGTAGATCGATCCTTTTCAGAATACGTATATATGTGTCTTGGGGCAGGTCGAGGCCGGCCCGACTTGCCACCGCTCCACGTGTATAGCGTACTATTAACCATGAAATTCTGGCTACCTGTAACCATGTTTGCCTCCGCAGCCGCAGCCGCAGCCGGAGCTGTGTCAGCGATGGCGCCGTCCGGACCACAGTAATTCTGCGGCATGCACCATCGCAGCTGCAGCAGTTTCTGTCGTGGCGTTCCGCACTCGATATGGAGGTAGCTGAAATTGCAGTGGCAGCGATCCAGTGCGGCAATAAAGGCGGGGAAATCAAAGGAACTAGATTTCGGATCGGCCGTGCATCCTGTCATTTATAGAGCTGATCGAGCATTCGAGCTGCCCATTGTCTCTGCTCTACCGGCCACCCCAATCTGAACCATTGTTTATTAAATTCACTGCTTGGCTGGCTGCCCCGATTTTTTTCTTCTTTTTCTGAGGAGGCCTGCTCCATGCTTTCCCAAACCTTTTTCACGAATTCCAAAGTTGCATGTAGTTAATGAGCATCTACGACAGCGTATTTCACATTATTACTGGCACTAAATATCCGTGGACGCATTAGCACAGAGACAAAGCTTCCTCCCGACACGAGATTTATTTTGAGACATTCTCGTCAGGCTTTATTCAAACTGTCACAACGTTTACATGGATAAAATTCAAATCTCCGGGTTAGCCTAACCAAACATGGCGACCTAATCCAAATGAAAGAGCATGTCTAGCAAGATTGTGAGCCTCGAAATCGAGCTCCTAAACTCGTGGATAATGTTACAAGCAATAAAAAGACGCGAACGATCTGTAATTTCATGTATAATAGCTGCATGTTCCGCTGATGATCCCCGCTTGATATCATCCACAACCTTCTTGTAATCAGACATCAGTTAAATTTTTTGTAAATATAAATCCTCCGCAATTGGTAGCGCCTCACGTACCGCCAAAGCTTCAAGTATAACGGGGTTATGAATATATTTAGAAGTGATTGCCGACGCACCCAAAAAAGCTTCGTTAATGTCCCTGCACACCACCCCTGTTGCATCAATATTCTCATTCAAAACCGCCGCGTCCACATTCAACTTCGCATGTTCAAGTGGCGGTGGTAGCCAGTGTGATGGCCTGCTCACCAAACTCCTAAGCCCTAACTGACGATTGCTTTGGAATCGACAGAATCTGGATGTCCCTCATAAAAGCATTGACGAAGTGATGGATTTGCAACGCACTGTCATATATATCCTCATGCATGACTCTCTTGCGTGCCCTTCAAAGCACCCAAAGTGTCACTACCATGCGTGTGAATTCATCATGAGGCGGCGTTCCATGCATCATGAACATCCAGTTTTTTGCACCCAGATTTAAGTTGTCCCGCATTGATTCAGTCAGCTCATCAGATGATAAGGACCAAACGCACCTAGCCACGACGCTTTCAATCAGGGCATGCTTCCAGTTGTCCTCCGCCAAACAGAAGGAACAAACAAAACTTGGGGCCATATGCCTATGGTGTAACACATCCGCCGTCGGTATCGAGTCATTGCACAATCTCCATATGAAGTTCTTCAGTTTCGACGGAACCTTGATGTTCCATAGGGACGTCTAGGCTTTCTGCTCCTTCTCTGAAGCCGACGAACCTGCGGCTCCCTCAAGAAGATTTTCTTGCTGTCTCTTCACATTGGAAAGCATCTTATACGCCGAACTCACTGAAAACTCGCCTCGACAGTCTTCCCCCCATGCCCAAAAATCTCCAATCCTTTTTGTGCACAACGGGATTTGTAGTATTTCCTCAACATCAAGCGGTACAAAAATCCTCCTTAGCTCTTCCTCCCGCCATGACGCAGATGAAGCATCAATAAGCTCAGAGACTAGTAGAGGTGGTTGAGGTACTAGTAAACAAACCGGCCTCATAAGTCCCGATCGTGGTATCCAGTTCTGCTCCTAGATGCTTGTGTCTTCCCCCGTTCCAATCCTCCTGAGCTACCACATCTCGACCATCCAGTATAGCCCTCCAAATCTGCGAGGGATGCACCCCTAGCTCCGCATTCAAGAAAGAAACAAATGGGTAATATACTGACTTGAGTATCCTAGCGCTCAATGTCATTGGTCCCTCAATCAATCGCCAAGCCTGTCTTGCAAGGAGTGACAAATTGAAAAGCTCAATATCCCAAAAACCGAAACCTCGCAAAGACTTTGGCTTAGTACAAACATCCCAACAGACCCAGCATGGCTTCCTCTTGCCTCTCTTACTTCCCCACCAAAATTTCCGAATCATTGACATCACATTGTCGCATATTCCTCGTGGCAGTCTAAAACACGCCATAGAATAAACCAGGATGGCTTGGGCAACTGCCTTTATCAGTACTTCCTTCCCTGCATATGACATAAGTTTCTCCATCCACCCCTTTATCTTTTCCCAAACTCGGTCTCTCAAATATTTGAAAGTACTGTTCCTTGAGTGCCCCACATCCGTTGGCATACCCAAATACCTTTCGCTAAGCTGTTCATTGTGCACATTGAGAGAGTTTTTTATACCTTCACGAACAGACTGTGAGCAACCTTTGTTGAAGAAGATGGAGGACTTTTCATTATTTACCCTCTGGCCAGAAGCATTACAATAGATAGTCAACATGTTTGACACTTCATTCGCTCCCTCATTACTTGCCTTAAAAAGCAGCAGGCTGTCATCAGCAAAGAGAAGGTGGTTAACAACCGGAGCTGTTGGAGCCACCTGTACTCCCACGAAATGCGATGACTGAGTTACAGATTTCAAGAGGCACAAAAGGCCATCCGCTGCAATCAAGAAAAGATAAGGGGAGATTGGATCTCCATGTCAGATACCCCTGGTGGGTTTAATCTGGTCCAGTTTTTCTCCATTATATAAAACTGAAAAGGAGACTGATTTAATCATCCCCATGACAACATCAATCCAAGCTTGCGCAAACCCAAGCTTACTCATAATCGCCTCCAAATAAGACCATTCCAGTCTATCATAGGCTTTCATCATGTCCAGCTTCAAAGCACATTGACTATTTGACTTCGCCTTGCTCCTCTTCATGAAATGCAAGCATTCATAGGCACATATAATATTATCCGTGATCAATCTCCCAGGAACAAAAGCAGACTGTTCTTCAGAAATAATGTCCGGCAATATCTTCTTTAGTCTATTCAACATCACCTTCGATGCAATTTTATATAGACTATTGCATAAACTTATAGGTCTAAATTGGGTTAGGAGAGTTGGATTCATTACCTTCGGTATCAATACCAAGAATGTATCATTAATGCACTCCGCACTCTCTTCTCCATTGACGATGCGCAAAACTGCCCTTGTAACCTCTTCCCCACACACGTCCCAGTGCCTTTGATAAAAGTGAGCAGGAAAGTCGTCCGGCCCCGGAGACTTTGTGGGAAACATTTGAAATAAAGCTACTTTCACCTCATCTCCAGAATAGGGAGCACAAAGGATATCATTCATGCTTGGTGTGACTTTACATGGAACATGCTCTAAGTCGGCTTCCATATTTGTGACTCCCTCAGACGTATACAAATCTTTATAAAAATTAGAAACCAACTCCTTTAGCTCGGCGGGGTCATCCACCATAATAACAAGAGCGTTGGAAAGGGCTTTAATCATGTTCTTCTTCCTTCTCATGCTCGCCCTCAAATGATTTTTTTTTGTATTTTTATCTCCCGCATTGAGACATTCTATTCTGGATAGTTGACGCCACAAGAGCTCCTCCCTGTGGTACAGTTCAACTAATCTTTCATTGACTTTCTGTTCCAGAAAGCTAGGACCAGTACACATTGTTCAGCACGCAGCCTACCCAATTCTTTTTTAGCTTTTTGATCTCTGTCCGAACTGATCCGAAGGTGTCCCTGTCCCAACGCCTCAAATTGTTTGACAGTTGGGCCAACTTCTCTTTTAGATGTACAACTCGCACGCCTGGCTGGCTAGCTGCCAAGGTTTCTTTTATTGTTTCTTTCAAACTCTCATGAGTCTCCCATGCCACTTCGTACCTGAATATCTTTGGTGTTGCCGTCGGTACTGCTTGTTCACGGTTCAGTTCGAGTTGTATCGGACAGTGGTCCGAAGTAGCTGCCTCTAGGTGGGTCAAGAATAAAACACACCATTCCGCTGACCCGAGAGTGCGGTCCAACCTGACCCTGGTATAAGATCCGCCCGCCACCTTCTTCTTAAAAGTCCAGAACCTTCCCTTGAACCCAATATCCAACAGCATACACACGTCCACGGCGTCCCCAAAAGCTTGGATTTGGGCGTTACTCCATTGCCCGACTCCCTCATGTTCATCCGGACGTAAAACTTCATTGAAATCATCGATACAAAGCCACGGAAGATCACTCAAATTACTTACATTTTTTATAGTGTCCCATGGTTGATGACGTAAGTGGGTCTGGGCCTCACCATAAAACACTGACATTCTCCATGGATCAGCCCCTGGTTCACGAACCGCAACATCCACATGGTAATCCGAGTACCCAAGAATCTCTATCTTTATTGATTTATTCCAAAAAAAGGCCAATGCCTCCACTACTACCAACACTGTATATTGCATAAGCATTATCAAAACCTACAGAACTTGCTAAACTTTCTACGCTTGCCTTGTCGATTTGAGTTTCTAGAATACAAAGCACAGTAGGGGCAAAATTCTTCACAATCTCGCGAACTGTCGAGGCATTTCCTGCACCTCGGCAGTTCCAGCATATGTAACTCATTGTGCCTGGCGGCGCTCCCCGCGGGAGCCCGCCGATAATGCATTAGTTGTTTCAGTTGTACCATCCGCTCCTTCCACTACTAGCTGAGTCGATCCCTTCTTTGGACGTTTAATGTTCTTCCGAGGCGAGACATAGACAGGAGGTAATGGAGGTAACCCCATTGGGGTCTTCTCTGCCAAGACAACCACACTCTTACTTTCTTCAACATCTGTTGCATGAACAACAAGGCTAGGGATAGCGACATGCACATTAATTGTCCTGGGACACTCTTTTATTGCTATTTCTAGTTTCTGAATCCTTTGGTGTTGCTTCTAGCTTCACCGTGGCCACCTGAGTGTTCTCACTGCCTGCTGCTTTTTCTGTGGATGTTGTAGGTGATGCATTCCAAACTAACACACTATCCACTTTTTTATCTGAAAGTGATGCTGGTACAACATTCAAGCTTGCTGCACTCATACTAGCAGCGGTATGTACCTCCTTCTCATTCTCCTCTTCATGGATGACAGGCCCGGGATTCTTGCTTCCCTTCGTGCGAGCATCACCCGAGGCTGAACCTGGATGCTCATTGGCATCTCCTCGTCCACGTGCTGGGACGAAGCCGCGGCCTGCAGTGCCTCCACGGCCTCTCCCTCTTCCACCCCGAGAGGGGTATCTACCCCCCAGGGGTTGTGAGTATGCCACTGTGCGATGCTGAGCAATCATCCAGCTGCCCCACTTCATGTCCTCGTCCTTCCAGACACCATTGCCGCATTCCTCATAGCCATGGCCCATCATACGACAAACCTTGCAAAAGAAGGGAATTTTCTCATACTTAACAACCAACATCCGTGTACCTTCCCCTACCACAGTCAGCGGGGTGAACCTGGTCAGGGGCTTGGCCGTCAAAACCCTGGCCCGAACCACCTTCATAGTAAAGGGTAGGCTGCAGCTGAACCTCCCGAACCTTTCCGATCCTATGCGCCCATTGATCAACCACTGGCTCCTGCCGATAGAGATCAGGAATCCTGTGTATTTGAGCCCAAACATACGGTCCATCTAGCGCCACAGCCTCCGGATCCGTCTTGCCATCACAATCCTCAATTATCAAACTGAGACCTCTAAACAGCCAAGGGCCTCCATGCACGACCCTCTTCCAGTCGCCGAGGCAGAAAAGTTGAAAGATGAACAAGTTCTCACCCGCCTCGTGAAACTTTGGCGTTCGAGCTAATCCCTATACGAACTTCATATTGTCAAAGAACGCCGTGGCGCTGAAGGGCCTGTCGGTGTTAACCCGTGCGATCGCCATCCACTTGGCCTCCGTCGCGAACCTCTGGGCATCAGCCTTCCTGATGACTACCTCATCCAATTCATCTTCCATTAGTTCCATGTTCTTCAACATCTCCTCTAGATCGATCTCAGATTTCTTGCCCGCCTGCGAAGAAGACCCCCCTGAGGCGGCCGTGGCGACAGCCAAGGTAAGTGGAAACTCCCTCGCCGCCCCTTGGCGGGACGGCGGCTCGGTACAGGTAGGAAACAACGAACCTCCTCGGCGTTTGCGAGATCGCCAGAGTCGGCGCCGTAAACCCTAAGCGAGAGGGTACTACAGGGGGCACCGCCCCCCGACACGAGATGGAAGGAACTCTCGTGTCATTCGCAACAAAAGCGAGCCGGCCCATTAGCATAAGAATCGCTCACCGTGGGTTTGCTCTGCTCCGGTTTTCGTTTTTCCTTTTTCGGCGGTTTTCTATGCTTTTATCTTTGTTATACTTATGTTTTCTTTGTTTTCACTAGTATTTTTTTGTTTTCACTGGTTTTTATTTTCTTTCTTTTCTACTCGGTTTTCATTGGTTTTTACTTCTCTTTTATTTTCCTTTGTTTCTTTCTTTTGTATTCTCAGTTTTCTTCATTTCTCTTTCTTTTTCACCGTTTTTTGGTTTTCTTTGGATTTTCCTTTCTTTCATTTTACATTTTTTATTTAGTTTCAGCACCTTTTAGATGCACTTTTTGTTTTCTATATATATATTTTTTATCATTTTTCCTCCTTTTTCTATGAACATATTTCATTTATATGTCAAACATTATTATTATGCATGTAAAAAATACTTAATTATATTTTCCAAAATATTTTTCTTGATGTCCACATTCTTTTATTCATCAAGAAAAGTTTTTATACACGTTTAACAATTTTGGATACATTATTATACATATTAAATTATAATGATAAACATATCTTTCAAATATATGTTTGATGCATGCTTTTTTCATATTACTTGTACATATTTCATAGACATCCAAGAGATATTTGATATATGTTTAACACTTTTCAAATACATGATTAATTTATTTCATAATGCCACATACTTTTTTTAAAATGCGTGAACATTTTGAAAATGTAGCAAATATTTTTCTATATGCTATCAACCTTTTTCGTGTCCATTTGAAGCATTTATTTCATATACATTTAGAAATTATTCAAATATATGATTGACATTTTTCATGATGTCACATTCTTTTTAATATGTTAACAACATTTGTTTTCTGAATTAAGCTAACAATTGTTTTACATTGTGTAAACATTTTTCAAAATTATAATTTTAAAATTTGTTTTCATGTCACGACATATATGTGTTTATAATATTTTCGAAAAAAGGAATAAAAGAAAAAGCAGACGAAGTATAAAACAGGAGAAAAGACGAACTTAAGTGGAACCTACCTAGACCGGCACGAGTGTTCATCGACTCTGGAAAAAGTTCACAATTTTTTGAAAAGTTCATTGACTCTGGAAAAAGTTCATCGAAATTAAATAATAGTGCAGAAATTTTAAAAAGGTTCATTGATTTGAAAAAAAACTTCAGGGAATTTCAGAAAAAGTCCGTCTAATTTTTTAAAAGAAATCATCAATTTTATGAAAAAGTTCACGTATATGAAAAGAAAATTAATCGGACCAGGAAAAAGGAAAAAACAGAAAAGAAAAAAAGGAAAAAGGAAACAAAAAAAGAAAAGGGAAAACTAAAGAATATAAGAGGGAAACGGTGAGACGTTTCTAGATCATGCTGTCTGGCCGGGATGGTTACACCAGCCTGCCCTGGAGAGGTAGGCTGCGTGTTCGACTCATAGTCAGTGCACTCGTTTCTTTGGACTATAATACACAGGAAAAAACACTAGATCGGCCGGCCCAGGCGGGGCGCTGGAGGCACCCGTTTTAAAAATAAGCAGTAACGGATGCCCGCAGCGCCAAATAGGAATTTCCCTCCTATGTCTCACTTAGTGCAAGACGTAGGGCAGCCTCGCCTGAACCGAGCACCTGGATGGGCCAGCCCAGCGCTTGGATTGCACAGCCTCGTTTCTTTTTTAGTTTTCTTTTTATTGTTTGTTTATCTTTTTTGCCTCCTTTTTTACTTTTGTTTTATTTTTTTCCAAAATATTAATCAAGCATTTGAAAAAATTGACTTTTCACAAAAAAAGCTTTACGTCAAACATTTCAAAAATGTATATCAGTCTTTCAAAAATGTTAAATGTGTATAGAAAAAATATATAAAATATATATTCAATGTGTATTGAAAAAGTTGATCATGTACTTAAAAATATTAATCAAGCATTTTAAAAATGTTAATCAAGTAGTTAAAAATGTTAATCAAGCATATAACAAATATTAAAGCATTTGAAAGAATTGACTTTTCACAAAAAACTTTACGTCAAACATTTCAAAAATGTATATCAGGATTTTGAAAATGTTAAATGTGTATAGAAAAAATATATAAAATATATATTCGATGTGTATTGAAAAAGATGATCAGGTACTTAAAAATATTAATCAAGCATTTAAAAAAATGTTAATCAAGTACTTTAAATGTTAATCAAGCATTTAACAAATATTAAATGTGTATATAGAAATGTTTTCTCATGTATAGGGAAAATGTATATAGATAATACAATCTGGATGAAAATATGTTGTGCATGTATCTCCAAAATATTAAACATGTATACACAAATGTGTATCATGTATATGAAAAATGTACAATGTACATTAAATAAGTAGACATCAAAAATAATATTTAAAAAAATAGTAATCTATTGAAAAAATAATATACATGTGTAAAATATGTAAACCTATATACCAAAAATGTATATTGTGTGTGAAAAAATGTTTACTCCCATTAATTTTTTTGTTAAATCATGTATTGGAAAAGTGTGATCATATATTTAAAAAGTGTTCAAAACTTGTATTTAATAAAAGAAAGTACATAGAGTATTTGAAGAATGTTCATCGTGTGTCAACAAAAATGTTTTCAGGTATACACTAAAAATGTACAGTGTACAAAGAAAAGTAGACATGTGTCGAACAAAAAATGTAAGCGGTGAAAACTAACAAAGATGCAAAGAAAAATGAAGAAACCAAATAAAAGCAAAAAAAGGAAACAAAGATGAATAGACATAAAACAAGAAAACCGAAGAAATACCAATGCAAAAAGGAAATCAAACAAAACCGAAAAAGAAAATGAAGAATACAAATGAATACCAAGAAAGAAACAAAGAAAGCGGAAGAAAACAAAGAAAAAAGAAATGGAAAATAAAATCAGAAGGAAACCAATGCAAAAAGACGCAAACAATGAAAACGAGGAAGAAAGAAAGAAAAAGAACAAAACTAAGAATAACAAGGGGAAAATAAATAGACAAAGAAGAAAAAACCAAAGACAAAAAAAACCCACAGAAAACCAACGAGCGAACCCAAGTGAAATCTGATTGAACGAGCAAAAGAATGAGTCACTAACGATTTGAAACAGATACGAAATGGGCCGGCCCAGTATCTACGCGAGGGAGAGACACTTTAGACGATGTATAGCTTCCAGTGTGAGTCGGACCAACGCATCAAGAACTAAAAAGAAAAGAGCAATTTATCACAGGGAAGAACTCATGTGGAAGCAGTGGGCGAGAGTGGAATGGCTAATGGCTGGAGATAAAAATACGTGTTTTTTTCATATCAGAGCAAAAAATCTCTGATGAAGGACGACAGAAATTTTACATTCTTAAGAAGTTGGTCACAATTCTCTCAACATGCAAAGTGTCCACCTCAAAGTCCCACTTAGCCATCCATCTTAGCAAATCTGCCACATCATCAAAGTTCTTTTTGTTCTATCCTCTCGGCCATTCCACATGATTTTTTCTACACAGGAATCCGCATTGCACGCTTCTCTTAATGCCTGCGTCCTCTCTTTTTTCATCGTAGTGCCGCCTCTGCTTCCCAATCGCAACCTCCTGCCTTCTCCACAACAACTTCTCACTCGCTTCAACTTCTTTAAAGTTAATTAAATCACGGAAGTGGAAAGGATGCATCTGTACATTTACAATCGGGGCCATCGATCGATCATATCAGAGCCAAGAGGATGAGACGACAAAGTTGAGGTTCATGTCAAGGTTTCCAATCCACTTTGAGTACCGTGGCCAAACTCATGCCCCGCCTCACTACATCAGCCCAGGAATAACAACGCCACTGCCATGGATCTTTAGAGGCTCAAGAGGAGGACGACAAGGAGACCAACATGGATCTGCAGTTCTGGATCGCCAAACATTGGCTAAGTGGTGGCAGCCCCTGTGTCCAAGCGGGAATCGAAGCATATCCAAAACACGGCTAGAGGGAAAAGGCGAAGAAATCAAGATGAATAGTATTCCACGGATTTGTGCAGTGTTGCAGATTAATCAGGTGACACGACGTCCCCAACTCCCCGTATCTTGCTGAACTTTTCATCTACCTTGGCTTCGTCCTGTTTGATGTTAGTAAAAAATAGTCTTTACCAATCAGTTGTGGATAGAAGCGTTAGACTGAGGATGTTGCAAATCACAGCCTAATAGGACTGTGATGGTACCACCGCTGTCAACCACAACAGCGGCCGAGGATCCCGCTGATGTGGTGCAGGTGCGTTGTGTGTGTCCAGATAGACATTGGATTCACAATTAACACGGCTTGACAAACGGCCTGACTACGACACATTGCAGTTGCTCCCTACTATGCCTTCTGCCTGACGAAAGACGCTGCCCCTTCACCACACACGCGCCCGGTGCAAGGCTGCCGGTGGGTGCAATATTTGATTGTCGTCTCACCTGATGTTGTGATGCTCGCTGCCACATTGTCCCACTGAATATTGCTGCTCAGGAGGTATTTCCTTCTGGAGTCTATAGGGCTCTAATTATTGTTTTTTTAAGATGCGATTCCATTGAAAATAATTTACCATTGTTTCCCTTATAGTATCTTGCTTCAGCTCAATCTGGCTTAAGACTAGAACGGAGAGCCTTTCTCCCTCATTTGACGATTCCATAGATAAAACTCTATAGTGTGATTACCATATTTTAATTTATATTCATTTTCCAGTAGCATTTTAATTGCTCCATGGCATGCTAGCATACTCCTTGCCCATATGGCCGGCTAGCTTCTTTTCCCAAAAATAGCCAATATACAACACATTGCTGAAGATTGTTATTCTTTCTCTAACCATACATGTTGTTATAACATTGAAGACTGAATGAAGGTGTCTGCAAGAGAAACAATAGCTTTGATTATCTTCCTAATACTATTTTCTTGCTGATGATTCATTTGGTAAATATTCTACAAGTTATGTTCTACAAGATATAAGAGATGTATTATTCTAAAAAAACTTGGTAATATAGACCACCAATAGTTTAATTCGTCTTCATATAGTGTGGATTCTATTCACAAACCACATGCTCAGTTCACATCAACATGCAATGATGAAATCACTATTTTCCATTTAATCATATAGTGCGGGCCTCCTATTTAGCTATAGTAGATAAAAACTATAAGGAGTCATTGTTATTCATAGCAATGATTGATTTGTTTAATGATCTCATATGTTCTTGATGTATTTCAAGAAATTTTAAGCTATTAATTCCCGTTGCAACGCGCGGGGAATCCTCTAGCTTAATAGAAGAAGTGGAAGAGATGAAGAATATGACTAATACTTTTTTATACCAATCTCTACTCCACAATGGGAGTTACATATATGCATGAGGTCCTATAGTTGTTGCCCAATGCAAGGTTTCAGCCGAGGCGAATGTTATGTTGAATGCACCCTACTCTTTCGATGAGGTCAATATGGCTCCTTTTCACATGGCCCCCGTGAAGGCATCAAGGCCAGACGGTTTCCCAACACAATTCTTCAAAAAGATTCAGATATATGTGGGAAGATAGTTTCCAAAGTGGTAGTCTGCATATTTGAAGGAGTGGAAAGTGCGGAGGAAATAAACCAGACTATCCTTGTTCTTTCTGCAAAGGTAAAGAAAGCTACGCTTTTGACACAGTTTTGTCCAATAAGTTCATGCTATGTTTTATACAAGATGGCGTCTAAGGTAATTGCAAACCGACTCAAGAGTGTGTTACCCGATATTAATATTGAGGAACACTCGGCCTTCGTTCCTGACCGTCTTATAACTGACAATACTATTGCTCCATATGAGTGTTTACATGTTATGAAAAGGAACAAGGCCCAAAAGCACAGATATTGTGCACTGAAACTGGATATGATGAAGGCATATGATCAAGTAGAGTGGGATTATTTAAGAGCTATTATGATGTTGGTCTTCACGGAGAGGTGGGTTGATATAGTCATGGGTATGGTTAGCTTAGTCTCTTTCTCAGTGTTGGTTAATGGACATAAGGTTGAACAGTTTAAGCCTACACGAGGTATTCAACAAGGGGATCCTATTTTTGTATCTCTTTTTGCTGCTAGCATGGGGCCTTTCATGCCTTTTAAAAGCCAGATCTCGGTCATCTGGTCTTGGTGGTACTCAAGTGGCTACATCAACTCCGCTGGTGAACCATTTGTTGTTTGCAGATGATAGCTTGTTGTATATAAAAGCAACTAGAGAAGGTGCAGAGGAAGTTTCTCAATTGTTGGATGGTTATGCAAGGGCCTTATAATAACAAGTGAATAAGTAAGTCATCCATCTTTCTTAGTAAGGGGTGCCCTGAGGAGATGAGAGCAACTGTCAAAAATATTCTGCAAGTTCTCAATGAACAGTTAAATGAGAAGTATCTTGGAATTCTTACGGCTATGGGAATTTCAAAAAATGGGGCATTTAAATATCTCAAAGATAGGTTGTGGCAGAAGATTCTGGGCTATATATAAAAGACAATGTTAGTAGCAAGGAGGGAGGTTCTTGCCAAGTCTATTGCCCAAACTATTCTGGTGTTCTTCATGTCTTGCTTTAAACTGCCTAGAGGATTTTGCAATCACTTGACTTCTATGAATAGATCATTCTGGTGGGGTAGAAAAAGGCGACAGAGAAAGCCCAGTTGGGTGGCATGGGACACACTGACCATGCCAAAATATATGGGAGGGCTTGGTTTCAGAGATTTTGAGATATTCAACCTGGCCTAGTTGCCGAGGCAAGCTTGGAGAATTCTGATAACCCACAAGTACAGGGGATTGGAACAGTTTTCGAGGGTAGAGTATTCAACCCAAATTTATTGATTCGACACAAGGGGAGCCAAAGAGTATTTGCAAGTATTAGCAGCTGAGTTGTCAACTCAACCACACCTGGAGATTAATTATCTGCAGCAAAGTGATCAGTAGCAAAGTAGTATGATAGTTTTCATAGTAGTAGCAACAACAATAGTAATGGTAACAGTGATGGCAATGATTTTGTAGCAAGTGCAATAGTAACAGTAGCAGTAGTAACTTAGCAGGAACAATATAAGAGAAATTCGTAGGCATTGGATTGGTGAATTCGTTGGATGATATTCATCATATAACAGTCATAACCTAGGGCGATACGGCACTAGCTCTAGTCCATAAATATAATGTAGGCATGTATTCCGTAAATAGTCATACATGCTTATGGAAAGAACTTGCATGGCATCTTTTGTCCTACCCTCCCGTGGCAGCGGAGTCCTATTGGAAACTAAGGGATATTAAGGCCTCCTTTTAATAGAGAACCAGAATAAAGCATTAACACAAGTGAATACATGAACTCCTCAAACTACGGTCATCACCGGGAAGTGTCCCGACTTCTGTCATTCCGGGGTTCCCGGATCATAACACGTAGTAGGTGACTATAACATGCAAGATTGGATCTAGAACATAGATATAATGGTAATAACATAAACGGTCCAGATCTGAAATCATGGCACCCGGGCCCAAAGTGACACACATTAAGCATGGCAAAGTCATAGCAACATCAATCTTAGAACATAATGGATACTAGGGATCAAGCCCTAACAAAACTAACTCGATTACCTGATGAATCTCATCCAACTCCTCACTGACCAGCGAGCCTACGAAGGAATTACTCACTCCCGGTGGGGAGCATCATGGAATTGGCGATGGAGAAGGGTTGGTGATGACGAAGATCGAAGATCCCCCTCCCCGGAGCACCAAACGGACTCCAGATCTGGCCTCTCGATGAAGAACATGAGGTGGCGGCGGCTCCTTCTCATGAAACGTGATAACTCTTCCTCCCTGATTTTTTCTCCAAAAATATGATTTTATAGTATCAGGGTTGACGTCTGCGGGGCCACCAGATGGGGACACCCCACCTGGGCGCGCCTGGGGGGTGCACCCTGGTGGGTTGTGCCCACCCAGGTGCCCCCTCCGGTGGTTCTTGGCTCCAGAAATTATCTTTTATTGTATGAAAATTCCTTGCAAAGTTTCATTCCAATCTAAGAACTTTTATTTCTGCACAAAAACAACACCATGGTAGTTCTGCTGAAAACTACGTCAGTCCGGGTTAGTTTCATTCAAATCATGCAAATTAGAGTCCAAAACAAGAGGAAAAGCGTTAGGAAAACTAGATACGTGATACGTCTCCAACGTATCTACTTTTCCAAACACTTTTGCCCTTGTTTTGGACTCTAACTTGCATGATTTGAATGGAACTAACCCGGACTGACGCTGTTTTCAGCAGGATTGCCATGGTGTTATTTTTGTGCAGAAATAAAAGTTCTCGGAATGACCTGAAACTTCACGGAGAATATTTTTTGGAATATATAAAAAATATTGGCGAAAGAATCAACACCAGGGGGCCCACACCCTGTCCACGAGGGTGGAGGGCGCGCCCACCCCCCAGGTACGCCCCTGCCTCGTGGGCCCCTTGAGGCTCCACCGACCTCAACTCCAACTCTATATATTCACGTTCGGGGAGAAAAAATCAAAGAGAAGGATTCATCACGTTTTATGATACGGAGCCACCGCCAAGCCCTAATCTCTCTCGGGAGGGCTGATCTAGAGTCCGTTCGGGGCTCCGGAGAGGGGAATCCATCACCGTCGTCATCATCCACCTTCTTCCATCACCAATTTCATGATGCTCACCGCCGTGCGTGAGTAATTCCATCGTAGGCTTGCTGGACGACGATGGGTTCGATGAGATTTATCATGTAATCGAGTTAGTTTTGTTAGGGTTTGATCCCTAGTATCCATTTTGTTCTGAGATTGATGTTGCTATGACTTTGCTATGCTTAATGCTTGTCACAAGGGCCCGGGTGCCATGATTTCAGATCTGAACCTATTATGTTTTCATGAATATATGTGAGTTCTTGATCTATCTTGCAATTCAATAGTCACCTACTATGTGTTATGATCCGGTAACCCCGAAGTGACAGTAATCGGGACCACTCCCGGTGATGACCGTAGTTTGAGGAGTTCATGTATTCACTAAGTGTTAATGCTTTGGTCCGGTACTCTATTAAAAGGAGGCCTTAATATCCCTTAGTTTCCAATAGGACCCCGCTGCCACGGGAGGGTAGGACAAAAGATGTCATGCAAGTTCTTTTCCATAAGCACGCATGACTATATTCGGAATACATGCCTACATTACATTGATGAACTGGAGCTAGTTCTGTGTGACCCTATGTTATAACTGTTGCATGAGGCATTGCATCCGACATAATTATCCATCACTGATCCAATGCCTACGAGCTTTTCACATATTGATCTTTGCTTAGTTACTTTACCGTTGCCACTCTTACAATTACTACAAAACTGCTACTGTTACCTTTGCCACCGTTACCGTTACTTCCATACTACTTTGCTGCAGATATTAAGTTTTCCAGGTGTGGTTGAATTGACAACTCAACTACTAATACTTGAGAATATCCTATGGCTCCCCTTGTGTCAAATCAATAAATTTGGGTTGAATACTCTACCCTCGAAAACTGTTGCGATCCCCTATACTTGTGGGTTATCAAGACTATTTTCTGGCGCCGTTGCTGGGGAGCATAGCTATATTCTTTGAGTCACTTGGGATTTATATCTGTTGATCACTATGAGGAATTTGAAGGACGAAAAAACCAAGATTTATCCCTCAACTACGAGGGGAGGTAAGGAACTGCCATTTAGCTCTGCACTTGATTCACCTTCTGTTATGAGTAAATTTGCGACACCTACACCTGCTATTGATTCTGATAGGTTGCATGTTATTGATGATGCCACTTCTGCTTTGCATGATACTTATGATGAAACTACTTCTATGCTTGATAATACTGTGCCATTAGGTGAATTTCTTGATGAACAACTTGCTAGGGTTAGAGAGAATGAAATTATTGAAACAGATAATATTGATGAAAGTGATGATGAAGATTTTCCCCCCAGATATGAATTGTCTGATGTACCTGAGGGTTATGTTATGGATGAAGAAACTGCTAGACTTTTTTGCTTGCAAAGATAGATATGATCTTAAGAAACTGTTAGCTAAACTGAAAGAAAAATCTTTGAATGCTAATGAAATATGACCCTGGTTTTGCTACTTCACCTATCTGTATTTCTGATAAGGATTATGATTCTCTGTCGATCCTGAGTTAATTACCTTGGTTGAATCTGATCCTTTTTATGGCTATGAATCTGGAACTGTTGTGGCACATCTTACTAAATTAAATGATATAGCCACCCTATTCACTTATGAGGAAAAAATTCGTTACTACTATATCCTTAAGTTATTTCCGTTCTCATTAAAGGGTGATGCTAAAACATGGTTTAATTCTCTTGATCCTGGTTGTGTGCGTAGTCCCCAAGATATGATTTATTACTTCTCTGCTAAAATATTTTCTCGCTCATAAAAAACAAGCTGCCTTAAGGGAAATATATAATTTTGTGCAAATTGAATAAGAGAGTCTCCCACAAGCTTGGGGGAGGCTTCTCCGATTACTTAATGCTTTGTCTGATCATCCTCTCAAGAAAAATGAAATACTTGATATCTTTTATAATGGACTAACTAATGCTTCCAGAGACCACCTGGATAGTTGTGCTGGTTGTGTTTTCAGGAAAAGAACTGTTGTTCAAGCTGAATTGCTATTGAATAATATGTTGAGTAACGAAAATGATTGGACACTTCCTGAACCAACTCCTAAGCCAACTCCGAAGAAAAGGGGTATTCTATTTCTCAGTCCTGAAGATATGCAAGAGGCAAAGAAATCTATGAAAGAAAAGGGTATTAAAGCTGGATATGTTAAGAATTTACCACGTATTGAAGAAATAAATGGTCTTGATAACCCGACACAGGTAGTAAAGGTAAATTCTCTCTATAGATTTTATGAAGGTGATATCCCTTGTTACAAGTCTGCTAGCCAATGCTTAGATGAGTTTGATAATTTTATTGTTAAACAAGAAAACTTCAATGCTTATGTTGGTAGACAATTGAAACGTAATGCTTATATGATTGAACACTTGAGTGATTATATGTCTAGAGTTAAAGGTGAACTTAAACTTATTAATAAACATGCTTCTATGGTTACCACTCAAGTAGAACAAGTGCTTAAAGCTCAAAATGATTTGCTCAATGAATTAAATAATAGGAAAAATGATAATGCTATTAGAGTTATGAATAGAGGGGGTAAAATGACTCAGGAACCTTTGTATCCTGAGGGCCACCCTAAGAGAATTGAGCAAGATTCTCAGAGAACTAATGTTGATGCACCTAGTCCTTCTAAGAGGAAGAAAAAGAAAAATGATAGGACTTTGCATGCTTCTAGTGAACCTGTTATTGACACACCTGAGAATCCTAATGATATTTCTATTTCTGATGCTGAAACACAATATGGTAATGAACATGAACCTAGTGATAATATTAGTGATGATGTTCATGTTGATGCTCAACCTAGCAATAACAATGATGTAGAGATTGAACCTGCTGTTGATCTTGATAACCCACAATCAAAGAATCAACGTTATGATAAGAGAGACTTCGTTGCTAGGAAGCACGGTAAAGAAAGAGAACCATGGGTTCAGAAACCCATGCCTTTTCCTCCTAAACCATCCAAGAAAAAGGATGATGAGGATTTTGAGCGCTTTGCTGAAATGATTTGACCTATCTTCTTGCGTATGCATTTGACTGATATGCTTAAAATGAATCCTTATGCTAAGTATATGAAAGATATTGTTACAAATAAAAGAAAGATACCGGAAGCTGAATTTTCCACCATGCTTGCTAATTACACTTTTAAAGGTGGAATACCAAAGAAACTTGGAGATCCAGGAGTACCAACTATACCATGCTCCATTAAAAGAAACAATGTTAAAACTGCTTTATGTGATCTTGGAGCTGGTGTTAGTGTTATGCCTCTCTCTTTGTATCGTAGACTTGATTTGAACAAGTTGACATCTACTGAAATATCTTTGCAAATGGCCGATAAATCAACTGCTATACCAGTCGGTATTTGTGAGGATGTGCCTGTTGTGGTTGCAAATGTTACTATTTTAACGGACTTTGTTATTCTTGATTCCCGAGGACGATAGTATGTCGATTATCCTTGGTAGACCCTTTTTGAATACTGCAGGGGCTGTTATTGATTGCAACAAAGGCAATGTCACTTTTCATGTTAATGGTAATGAGCATACGGTACACTTTCCGAGGAACAACCTCAAGTCCACAGTATAAATTCTATTGGAAAAATTCCAACAATTACTATTGGAGGTTTTGAATTTCCTCTTCCTACTATCAAGAAGAAATATGATATTCTTATTGTTGGGGACGTGCATATCCCCGTTGAGATAACCTAGTGCTATTCGAAAATTCTCCGGTTTCATGCGATTCGGAATGAGTTTGTTAACAAGACTTGATCAACCTTGTTAGTGGATTCCTTTTGATGAGCATGAGATGGATGAAGTTAGAAAGCACAACTCTCTGTACCCTCCTTTTACTTTCTATTATTTAGATTAAATAAAGCAAAAATAGCATTTTCTGTCTGTTTTCTGAATTATCCTTGCAATAAAGAATACCCTGAAAATAAAAGTTCTCCAAATGTCCTGAAAATGAAATATGATTTTTTGTAGAATATTTAAGAATATCTGGCACTGAGAACACATCAGAGGGGGCCACCACCTGGCCATGAGGGTCCAGGGTGTGCCCACCCCCTGGGGCGAGCCCCCTGCCTCGTGGGCCCCATGTGGCCCCTCTCCACTTATTCCAGCACCCACACGCTTCTTCTTCCTCCAGAAAAAATCCTCCCCCAGCTCAAACCCGTGTTCTAGCTCATCTTGCTGCGATTTTCGATCTCCTTGCTCAAAGCTCCATTCACAAAACTGCTTTGGGGGATTGTTCTTCGGTATGTGACTCCTCTAATGGTCCAATTAGTTTTTGTTCTAGTGCTTTATTTATTGCAAATTTTTGCTCTTAGATGACCCTGTTCTTGAGCTTGCATGTCAAATTTATATCGTCCAAAGTAGTTCTAATGCTTGATATAGTCTCTAGGCACTTGTGGAGTAGTTGCTATCAATCTTGTTGAGTTTGGTTCACTTTTATTTTTGAGTTACTAAAAATTTCAGAAATTTTTCAGAGGAAGAAATATGTTTAGGAAAATGTACCAAGGTGGTTCCTCAAGAAAGCAGGCACCTAGGCTCGCGATACGTGAGCCAGACTATGAACTACCAAGGGAAGCCCAAGTGCGGCCTTGTGAATGGCCGTCAGAGGAGTTTATGTTCGGAGCAGGTATCAGGGATGAATTTGACGTGTATGTGCGTAATGCTGACCTTGGAGGCTTCATGTCAGATAAGTGCCCGCAATACCGTTACCTAACTGATTCCTTTGTGAGAAGGTTTAAATTTACATCCCCACGCAATTCTCACACTGTTTTATTTGATCTTTATGATAAATCATATACCATGGACCTAGAAGATTTTAATGCTTCTTGTAAACTCCCGCAGTGGGGCAATGTTAGTGAACTGCGTAAATCTGAATATAAAGATTTTCTTGCTAGCATCACTGTGGGGGAATCTAGGGAAATCACGCAAGCCACCATAGGGAGCATTCATTTTCCTGCCATACATTATTTTGCTCTCTTCGTGGGTAGATGCATTAACAGTAAAGATGAGTGTTGTCACATGTGCGTTCCAGATCTTTGTGTCCTCAAGAGTGCGGTATTAGGTGATAAACAATATAACTTGGGGGCCATCGTTGCACGAAGGTTGCATCTTAATAGTTTAAGTGGAGACCTGTTTGGTGGAATTTATGCAACCCGTGTAGCTAATTATCTTGAGATACCCATACATGAAAATGATATGGAATTGCCTCCTGCTTATCTAGATTATAATGCTATGGTTCATCATCAGTTTGTTGAGAGGAATGAACAGTTCCTCCAATACCGACTAATCTTTGACAGACGTCGCACTGTCCATGTTTCTCTCCATGCTCCTACTTTCTTTGACTTTCAGGTAAAAGGGAGATATATTATAACCAGGGAGGAGGCGAACGAGTATGAGAGGAGGACGGAGGCACCTCGCCTCCAAGCTACAGCTCGTCAGGCAATAGCCGCCGCATCTCAGTACGACCCCAGCTACATCTTTGGATATCCGCCAGGCCATCCGTGAGCATAGACCAACTTAGGCCAAAAGCCTAAGCTTGGGGGAGTACGTATTTCTCACCGACATTACATTCATGTGAAAAGCCTAGCATCAGCGTGGGTTCTAGGTATATCCGTAGCGCGGGGACCGGCGCTACTAATAAGGCGCTACAGCTAACCCGTAGCAGCAGCGCGTGCACACCCGCGCTACTGCTATACAAGTGTAGCAGCAGCGTGCTTCGTGGAAGCTCGCTACTGCTAATAGCTCTAGCGCGCTTTGCCTGGACGCGCTACTGCTACTGTGACGCTGCTGCTAACTTTTCTCCACTCGCTACTGCTAATTTTAGTAGTTTTTGTTTTTTCTGCATATTTGTTTTGTATTTGAACAAGCTTTATACAAGAATCTTTAGCATATACAAATGTCATCATGATACACATACAAATGGCTGCGAGACCAGAAATGTAATCATAGCATATACATACAAATAGTCTCATCATAATCATCATCCAACACAAAGTGGTATCTCGTCATCATCTCAAAAATAGCGATACATGCAAGTCTCGAATACTTGCAACTACAACGTCATCCATCTAAACAATGGTATACGCGAGAAGAGCTATCACTATGAGTGAGAGCGGAACTATGCAGTACATGAGGCGGCGGTTACGAGTCCTCTCTTGTGCTAGCGTGAACCTCAAGTAACTAGCTTCTCCTTCTTGTCTACTTTTGAAGCCTTTATGGCTGGTGCCCGAGACCCCATTCACTTGCGCCTGACACTCAGGCCACTCGTTGTACACCCCCGAAACCTTCCATTTGTACATGACATAGCACTGCCATCTCGCCATCAAGAAACTAGGTACCTGTTAGAGATGCATCTTCATGAAGAGGATGTACAATCATACGCAACAAAATATACTAGAGCAACACGAAAAAGAAAGGGTTAGCAACTAGATGCAACATACAGTATGCAAACTAATTAACTAGAGGTACGCAGGTCATCATACGCAAACTAACAAAGTAGCGTTACGCAAGTTCGGCAGGGACCGTGGACATCACAAAGTTTCATCGCTACAGAAAGTATACAAGTTCAACGGACACATATCATCATCATCGGCATCATAAATCACTAGAAGTTCCATCCTTCCATATCATCGAGGATGGACCCTAGCTTCTTGAATGACGTGAGGTCTTGACGTTGCATGCCTATGCAAGTTTGGATGTCAGCTCGCGATATAGGGCCGTGGTGGAACATCCCCTTCTTATCGATGACTTCTTTCATGATGATCGTCACAATGTCCCTTTGGATGTGAAAGAAGTCATCTCTAAGTTTATAATCTGCTTCTCCATGATATTCTAGCCACTTGTGGATATGATCATCATTTCTGCTTGTCATGCGAAGCTTTTGGTGATACGTGCTGAACTCAATCGTGAGATGGAGGATGTAGAATCCATCCTTCTTGCTTGGTTTTGGGACATGGATGCAGCAGAAGTTAGTTTTATGCGCGAAACCCATCTTCTTGTTCCTTTGTTTCCTGATCTGCATGTGGCCACCTCTAATGCTGAAGCCTTGGAGAGCATCATCTAGAATATTCATTATGTAGGTGTAGTCCTTTTTCTCGTAGTCTCTGGAAGGGTCGAAATACACGGCGTGGGAGACTCGCGGGTAAAGAACGATAAGGATGGCATGCCCGTTACTGCGGGGAAAAGACACCTCAAATTATTCTCCATATGAGCAAGAAGGAATGATTGAAATGTACGAAAGGGTTGTCCGGAACTGACTTACTTTGGATGATAAGGCAGGAGGACAATTTCCTGGTCCTTATTCTGTACCATGAAGTTTTGGAGGTAGTCCCTAGCAGTTTCACGCTCAAAGTCGCCGAGACCCAAGAAAGACTCGTGCATGTAGTACGGATCCGCCACACAGATTTGCGAGACTTCTTCTCTCTTCATGACGGAGCTCATATGTAGCGCAAAAAGGCGGATGGTTGTAAAATCGAGCCGCCTTGTCAGAAACATCTCAAAGATAAGGTCAAACCAGAGGAAGAACACCTCCGCGGGCCATGTGTCGACGTAGCACTTCCCCTCAGGCACACGAGCCGCGTATGTCGGATATCCTGGATCCTTCGAGGCTAGTAGGATTTTCTCAGTCGATAGCACATGGTCGTGTAGTCTCCTGAGATCCCCTGATAGTGCCTCCAGCGGTGTCGCCGGTAGCATCGGCTCGCCCGTGAGATGGAACATGGCCGCACCTTTCAAAGGTACACGCTCTTCAGAATCCATCGTCTGGCTGCTATTGCTCTGGCTTGTTTGGAGGCAGCTATCTTCCCCGATCTCTTCCTCTCCTTTTTCTTGGGCACACCTTCCAGACCCTTCCTTAACCCCTGCCCCAGTGTTCCTGGGCTAAGTACTATACGACCCCCGGCTAGTTGAGCCTGTGTTGAGGCAGCATCTTCACGCGTGTCCTGTGAGGATTTCATGAAGAGAGACTTTTTGCAATCCCTGCTACGACCTTCCTGCCCGGGCAGATCATCCATATCCTCATTAGCATGCTGATAGCCCGATTCGTCATATGGTTGACTCATCATATCTAAGTCACAGTCATACGCGTTTGTATTGAGGAAACCCATTGGGTCGACCTCCGTCTCATCATCCATTCTCTGTTCTACAGGACCGATTATAGCAGCCAGTACTATTGCACCCCCTTCATCACGTTGTCCGCCGCTCTCACCCGGCACTACAGGAGCTGGTAATTGCGTAGGCGGGGTGGTGGTCTCCGCACATGCTTGTTGATGTGTGGTTATTGGTGTGCTCTCGGCCGGCTCCAGACTTATTCTTCGGCCATAGCAGCACCCAACCCTTGCAGCTTCCAATCTGCGGCGGGGTCTCGTCGTCCTCTCCCACATGCTGTACTGGAGGAGGCAAATCCTCGTGCCCTGATTTCACACTGGACAAGTTAACCCTGAAGTGCCCAGCGGGGATCGACTGGTTGTGGAACGTGGGTTGCAAGGGGTTCATTATCATCCCCTTTCCCACGTCCACCTTCTGGCCTTTGATCAAGTAGAGTATGGTGCATGGGGTTTCTTCGGCCTGCAAACACATATGTCTGTGGCGTAAAACATCCGAAAGGCAACGAAAATGGAATATTATATCCGAAAGGCAAACACATCTGGTCCGTGTAAAAAACCTTCTTTTCCTTGTCCCACTTGTAGCGGGCCCTGATGAAGTCACGCTCCAAGGGGTTGGTGAACTTCGCGAAGGGGTCTGGGATACCCGTGGCTTCACGTTCCGCGTCCTCCTTATCCCATATGGTCCTTTTACCGAGGTAGCCACGGCTTCTGAGGCGATGCTTCCCCGTGTTCCTTTGCTGAAGGCTCTTGAATTTCGCAGCCTTAGCCTTGGCTGCCTCGGTAGCGCAAGTGTCCTTGAACTTTTCGAACTCCTCTTCTGAAGTGTCGGATTTTCCTCCAGAATCTTGGACAGGGGTTCCTCAGCCTCAATAGCTCGTTTCACCCTCCCTTTCCAGGAGGCCAAATCATTGCTGAACATGCCCATGGCGTGATTGTTAATCTTTTTCATCTTCGGATCATCCCACGGTTGTTCTATGTTATCATCCCGGTCGGGGAACTTGAATCTCTTGTGCAACTTCGTCAGGAGCAACTGCGTCAAATGTTCTTTACTCCTTAAGTCATCATCGTTGATGCTCGCGCATTCCCGTAGGATGCATCCTACTTGGTTCCCATAGCACTTGCGAGGTTCTTCCGGCTCTAATGGCTCAAACTTGCCAGGTGCCATCTTTGTGATCACCAGTCGTCCAATCCCTAGTTTGTTAGGTTTTCGTATCCTCTGCTTCTTCTGCTTCTTCCTTTCGGTAGCGGCATCGGCGCCGGTACCTTCCCCGCCGGTATCTTCCCCGCCGGTACCTTCCCCGCCTGTCTCGGCGCCGCCATCGGTGTCGATGTCGGCGTCAGTACCATCATCGAGGCTGACCTGCAAACCTTGACTTTGGAATTGCTTAGCAGTCAAATAGTCAAGGTACTCTTGTTCACCCTCATAATCCATCTCGTCTGCATCTTGGTCAGAAGGCCTAGTTTCTTCGTTGTTCGACATGTTTCCTATGATTAAGTCTCCTCGTTTAATTCTAAAACTATGAAAAAATGAGAAATGACATAAAAAAGAAATCTATGTTTGTTGGAATGTCGTTTCCCAGCAACTCGCAGCACTCGATATGCCTACTGTCTAGCACAAATCATGCCAAAATTCACAGAAAATTTCGGCATGACCTTTGCTAAAAAATGGACATATCGAGCGCCTGAAATTCACCGAAACATAGGCCACTCGGATCATTTACCCTGCACATAATCATCATGTCCAAATGACATGTCCAAATTCCAAATATGACATGTCCAAAACATCACATATCCACATATCACAAGTCCACTTCAAATTTGCATATAAAAGGAAGAAAAATATAGAACTTGAAGAATAAACCTAGCTAAATTCATAACTAAATATATAACCTAATTAACCATCTTCCCTAACTAAAACCTAAGTAAATTAACCAAAAAACCTAGCTACCAGGGAGAGGAGGAGCGGTGGGGGCTTACAGAGGGTGCATGCCCGACGACGGCCGAGGTTGGGAGGGGTCGGGGTCGGGGTCGAGCGCCGGGGCTGGAGCCGGGGTCGGGGTCGGGGCCGGGGCCGTGGGCGAGCGCCGGGCCCGGTCAGGGTCGGGGTCGGAGCCGGCGCCGGCACCGGGGACGGTCGGGGTTGGGGTCGGGGGCGGAGCCGGCGCCGGGGTCGGTCGGGGTCGGGGTCGGGGCTGAGCGCAGAGGCCCGGCGAGGGCAGGGCTCCGGCGCACGGTGCGATGGGGGATTTTGGGGGAAAAGAGGCGGGATGAAGAGAGGAGTGGGGATTGATTTTGGGGGTTAAGTGGGCATAGCAGTAGCGCGTTTAGGAAAAACGCGCGATAGCTACTCCAGGTAGCTATAGCGGTTTCGTGTAGAAACCGCTACTGCTATCTTGACTAGTTGTAGCTCTTTTCTCACAAAAGCGCTGCTGCTATAACACTATATAACAGTTTTCCTGTTTGTTTCCTTCTATTTTCTTTTCCTTTATTTTCTCTCACTTTTTTCCCCAAGAGCAGTGAACGAAGGGAAGGCGATATATATTGCATCATTTGACGGTTAAATATGTATACAAACTAGGAACATATATATTACATTATTGGACCCATGCATAATAATGGCTAAGTGTGTATACAAAATAGGAACATATATATTACATCATTTGACCGATAACATACATACGGTTCCTCAACATTGACGTTTTGTTTTTTGAGTCAGCTTCTTTCCCTTCTTGTTCGTTGAAGAATAATTGAGCCCCTCATTATGACTTTGCCTTTTCCATGGAGTATGATTTTTCTTAGGTAATGTAGTATTGATTCTTCTTTTGACGTATACTTCATCATCATCGTCATCTTCCCTCATTGGGTTGCCCTACTGATCGTAGTCTTCCTCGTTGGCGACTCCATCCATTCCAATGATGTTCCTTTTGCCTCTCCTCACGACAACACGGCTGGGATTGCGCGGGTCGGTTATGAAGAAGCATTGTGTCACGTGCTTAGCGTGTACCCATGGCTCGTTTTTTGCGATAGCATTCACAGTAGCGCTCTTGGCGTCGGGTATAGTCATGGTAGTGAAATTCCGGTTTTCTCTTTCGACATTCTTAGCCCATCTGACACGGAACATCGTCGTGTTGTGCAGTCCAGAGTAGTCAAGCTCCCAAATCTCCTCGACCCTTCCATAAAATCTTTCAGTTGCGCCATTGTCGCTGCCGGTCATGCATTCCATCATCACCCCTGAGTTCTGATCATCACTCTCCATATCTTTGGCCTCCGTGTAGAACGTGTATCCGTTGATATCGTATGCCTGATAGGTTACGAGGTTGGGCGAGGGGCCATGTGCTAAGGTGTATATGAGTAATCCGTCCTTAAAGCCCTCCTCCGGGTGATTAGCAATAATATGGTCTTTGAACCAATGCAGGAAAGTGGAGTTGTGCTCTCTAGTAACTTCGGTGTTCGTCCTGCATACCCCCCGGTCACGATACTTCTTTGTGATAATTTCTTTGTGCAGTGCCACGAAAGGATCTACCTCATCTAGGTGTTGTAGCACTACCAAGTTTGCTCTGTCAAAGTCGCTGCGTCGATCTGAGTATGCCACGTGCAGTTCCCTGCGAACGTTGGAGTGACCTTCTCCTTCGAGCCTCCCATCGTGCTTGTTAACGGGCAAACCAACACTAACACCAGGCGGCTGGTCTGCACCATACAGAAAATTATCGCAGAAAGAGATGCACTCTTGTGTCAGATAGCCCTGGACAATGCTTCCATCCGGATGGGACATGTTACGAACGAATCCTTTGATGATCCCATTCATCCTCTCAAACGACATCATGTTGTGCAGAAATGACGGCCCCAAGTCTATTATGTCGTCCACAATATGGACACACAGATGCACCATCACGTCAGAGAACGCGGGCGGGAAGTACATCTCAAGCTCATTCAGTATCACAACGATCTCTTCCTATAGCCCTCGGAGCTGCTTCAGACTGATTGACTTTCGAGAGATGACGTCGAAAAAGTTGCAGAGACCAATAAGTGTGTCACGGACGTGCTTGTCCATTATCCCTCTAAGGGTAACAGGTAGTATCTGTGTCATCATCACATGACAGTCATGGGACTTCATCCCGCTGAACCTTTTCTTGTCCGTGTCTAGATATCTGCTTATCTTGCCACAGTAACCGGAACTAACTTTGACTCCGGTAATGCACTTAAATAATCGATCGATCTCAGCCTGACTTAAGGTGAAGCAAGAAGGGGGGCAATAATCCTCTTTCTTTATTTTCTTGCCCTTCTTCTCCCGCGCCCCTGTCTCCGTCTCTGTCTCGTCTGACTTTTTACGGGGCGGCATGTGCAGATCTTCCCTGATTTTCAAATCTTGCAAGTCTTTTCTTGCCTTTGGCCCATCCTTGGTCTTATCCGGCATGTTCATCAGTGTCGCGAGCAAGCTCTCAAGGACATTCTTACAGATATGCATTTGATCAAGGCAATGAGGTGTATCGAGTTTGTGCCAATACTCCAAGTCCCAGAACATAGATCTCGTCTTCCATACCTTCAGCAGCGGCTCCGGCGCCTTTTTCATCGTCTTTCCTGGCGCGGGGCACTCCTTCCAGTTTTTCAACAGCTCATCGATTTCGGCACCGCTCCACTTACGTGGAGGTCCTTGATGCTCAGCGTGACCATTGAATAGATCTCCATGGTTTCTCCACGGGTCGTCCTGTTCGAGCCATCTTCGATGCCCCATGTACACGATTTACCTAGACCCGCCATCTTTCCTTGACGTTAGCTGCTGAGACGTCGTATCATCCATGCACCGCGTGCATCCGCAATATCCATGGCACACCTGGCATGCGACATATCCGTAACCGAGATAGTCGTGCACCGTCGTGATCAGCGCGACTCTCATGTAGAAATACTCGCCTTTGCTGGCATCCCATGTCTTGGCCGGTGTTTTCCGTAACGTGTCCAACTCCTCTTGAAGTAGCCCAAGATACAAATTAATACTATTTCCTGGTTGTTTTGGCCCTTGAATAAGCATGCTCATGTGAATGTACTTCGACTTCATGCACAACCAGGGGGGAGGTTGTACATCCATACAAACACGGGCCATGTGCTATGGTTGGTGTTCTGGTTGCCAAACGGATTCATGCCATCAGTACACGCGCCGAGTACGATGTTCCTTGCATCACATTCGGAATACCGATAGAAGCTGTTCAATGCTCTCAACTGGCTTCCATCCTTGACGTGTCTCAGCTTCGGATCATCTCCATCGTCGGGATTCTTCCTCTTCACGTGCCAGCGCATTAGTTTTGCTTCCTTGGGATCTACGAAATACCGCTGGAGACGGGGAGTGATCAGTAAGTACCATACAACTTTCTGGGGACATTTCTTCCCGGCCTTCTTGTATCGAGAAGCATTGCACACCGGACAGATGGTTTTTTCCACGTGCTCCTTCCGATAAATTATGCAATCGTTGATGCATGCATGGTATCTAACGTGCGGCAGATCAAGAGGGCACACGATCTTCTTGGCCTCATCAACACTAGTAGGACATAGATTCCCCGCGGGAAGAACATCCTTTAGGTACTTGAGATGCTCATCGAGGCTAGTGTCGGTCCATTTGTTTTTAGCCTTTGTCTTCAGGAGTTGGAGCATGAAACTCAAGCGGGTCACCTCAGGATTGCAACCATCATACAATGGAGTGTTCGAGTCTACCACTAGTTGCTCCAGCTTAGCCTCCTCTCTAGAAGCAGCTCTCTCAGTACTCGTCTCCTTGCGAAGCAGTGCTTGAACATGAGGGTTCCGCACGATTGAACTTAGTACCGATGAACTCTGCTGCGTGGAGTCCATGTCGTTTCTCTCCGCCGCCATGTCTGGCCCCTTCTCCTCCGCCATGTCCGGCCCCTTCTCCGCCGCCATGTTCGGCCTCTTCCCCACCGCCATTATCGATCATCTCTTCGTCTTGTCCCGTGTCGTCATTGCCTGTCCCGTCGGCGTCCTCAACATCGTCATCCTCATCTTCAATTATCCACCGAGTATAGCCATCCATGAAACTAGTCATGAGCAGGTGCGCTTCGACACGACCATCGTCATAGGGGTCGAGCCAAACTATTCCTTTGCATTTTTGACACGGACATAAAACCTCTGTCCGGTTATTTTCTTTCATGTCCTGCACTGCCGACCGCAACCACCTATCCACCATCGTTCCACTGACCATCATGAAGGTCTGCATGGTAATAATAAACAGATTGATTATAAAAATGCGTGCATGCATCAAAGTCATACAAAAATTCGACATGACCTTCCCTAAAAATAGGACATATATAGATCTAGAGTTTGCCCGGAATTCGCCGAAACGGAAATAAATCGACATTTCGGCAAAACATAGGCAACTCAAAAGCACAATTTGGCATCAACTCATGCCACACACACAATTTCCATCATATTGCCCAATTATCATATCACACACACATACACATATTTCCATTTTGCAAAAGCATGAAATTTTAATCACCTCTATCTCGAGATCGAGCACACGGTGGAGATGATGATGTAGGGAGATCAAAAGTGCACAAAGCTCTTCTTCACAAAGATAGATCTAGTTAGGGGGCAAATAGGTCACTTGACTAAATGCTACATCTACCTAGCTAGCTAATTTGGGAGGAGACAACTTCAACTAGTGGAGGGGGAAGGAAAAAGAGAAAGGAGATGCATTAATGGAGGTGGTGTTAGTTAGCTAGGAGTAATGAAGAGAGAGAAAGGTAGGTAGAAGAGGGAGAGTAATGGGGGGAGAAGTATTGAGGAAGAAGAAGAGTGAGAGAGGGAGGATGTGGGAGGTAGGGGAAAGGGAGGAGAGGAGATGGGGGAGGGGAGGACGTACGGGTGGGAAAAGGTGGTGGGGTGCTGCGTCTTAGCAGTAGCGCGAGAGGAAAAACGCGCTACTGCTAAGAGTGTAGCAGCAGCACCCTTTCATCACACGCGTTACTGCTAAACGGGCCAACCGTGTGGACAATTTCAAAATTAGCAGCAGCGACGTGACTAAAAAGCGCGCTACTACTATTGCATTAGCAGTAGCGCACGTCGTGACACCGCGCTGCTGGTAAACTTAGGTTGTTGGGTACTGTCGGTAGATTTTTGTAGCAGCATGGTTTAGACATCACGCGCTACTGCTAAATTTACATCAATAGCATGCTTTTCTTAACCTCGCTACTGCTAATTAGCAGTAGCGCCTCTTTTTGTGCCGCGCCGCTGCTAAGATTCTATGTATAAGGTTTCCCCTAGTAGTGATACTTTTTCATTGTACTACCCATGCTAGTTTATTTTCTTTTCTAAGCTTCTTCTTGTGTGTTTGAATAACCTTAAGAAAAAAAAACAAAAACAATTTAGTTATAGTTTTTAGCTAGTTTACTTTCCATGCCTGTAATAGTAGTAATTAAAAGAAAACCCAAAAAGATTTCTCGTTCTTCTTTTGCTTGTTGGGAGCTTTCCCGTGTAAATAGTTTTATTTTCCTTCTTTTCTTTGGGGGTCGAGAGGAGAAGACCATGATGAAAATGTTGAGTGGCTCTCATATGCGTTATTGTTGATTTAACCAAGAGTCCATATTACCTTGTCTTCTCCCTTGTATTAAATGCTTGCAGATTCCAACTTAGTCCAATTGCATGTGCACTATTATTATTATCCACACCGTTCGGTCGTGCAAGTGAAAGGCAATAATGACGATATATGATGGACTGATTGAGATGAGAGAAGCTGGTATGAACTCGACCTATCTTGTTTTTGTAAATATGATTAGTTCATCATTCCTGATTCAGCCTATTATGAATGAAACATGTTTGCAATGACAATTAGAGATTATAGTTGCTCATACCATGCTTAATTAGCTAGGAGCTTATAATGGTCTACCTTGCGTGCCAACATGCTATTAAAATGGTTGTGATGTGGTATGATAGGATGGTACCCTCCTTTGAAAGATTCGAGTGGCTCGACTTGGCACATGTTCACGCATGTAGTTGAAATAAAATCAACATAGCCTCCACGATATTTATGTTCATGGTGGATTATATCCTACTCATGCTTGCACTCAGTGTTGATTAATTTTAATGCATGTTCATGACTGTTGTTGCTCTCTAGTTGGTCGCTTCCCAGTCTTTTTCTAGCCTTCACTTGTACTAAGCGGGAATACTGCTTGTGCATCCACTTCCATAAACCCCAAATACGAGTCCATCATACCTTCCTATATGCGGTATCTACCTGCCGTTCCAAGTAAATTTGTACATGCCAAACTCTAAACCTTCAAATGGAATTCTGTTTTGTATGCTCGAATAGCTCATGTATCCACTAGGGCTGTCTGTATCTTCCATGCTAGGTGGGTTATTCTCATGAGGAGTGGACTCCGCTCCTCACTCACGAGAAAATGGCCGGTCACCGGGATGCCCAGTCCCATGCTCAAACCAAATCGAAATAATTGCAAACTAAACTCCCCCAGGACTGTTGTTAGTTGGAGGCACCCGTTGTTTTGGGCAAGCCATGGATTGATGCTTGTTGGTGGTGGGGGAGTATAAACTTTACCATTCTGTTTGGGAACCGCCTATAATGTGTGTAGCATGCACTGGTGCGCGTCGGTCCTAAACAAACGGTTTTTAACCCCTTTCCGCGACGACATCTGGAACCATCGCCAAGTGAGTGTGGGCGATAGGGGGGTCCTTCCCACACGACCCAGACACCGTCGGGGATATGCCCTCCTGGCACACAGGTTCGGCAAAATGAGGTCGCGTGCGACCGGCAAGCGCGCAAATACGGAAATACGTACAGTACAGCTAAAAAATACAATTATACGGCGAAATTGTTTCCGGTCGCAAGTACATCCCACACAGTCAGTCCCCGCTAAACGTTTCTGTTCGTATGTACATCACACACTATCGCTCCAAGGAAAACGTTTGCGCAAGGTGGCGTAATGCAAACAGTTTTGAAGAGAATGTCGTGTGTGATTGTTCATTGATCCAACACGATTTATTCCTAGAAACTGTGTGCATTGCCTGAGGTCATCGCCCACGGTGGTTTCTCATTAACCGTTTGCAATAGGAAAACCCAATTAGCAAGCTAATTGGCCAATTAGTGGGCTAATTGCCCTATTATTAATAATCCATTTACTAATCTAATTGACATTCATATTAATCACATAATATATTCCATTTCCATATTAAGGAAGCAGGATTTCATAATTGAAATACATCAGAGTACAACATGATATAGCTTCAGCACTCAGCTACCCCATTACACAACTGCACCAGCAGCAAGTTTCACATGCAACATCTAGAACCTTTCGAAATTAGCATCTTAGACGGTACATAGAGAGTTGCATATCATCTGGAAAACTGCTGAAGCGGAAGGCGAATATTGAGCCTTCATTCATGTTGAAGGTCTTTGCAACTTTAGGCCAGTGCCTGTGGATGATTGACCGTCCATCCTTCGACCTCTTCAGGAACACTTCAATATTGAACCGTGGGTGTTGTATGAAAACTTTCCTCGCCTCCTGACCACAGAGGTGGTTTGAGAGGTAATCATCAGTGAAGCCTGAAAACAAGGATGTGCATAAATATCTTCTCTATATTGGAAATGGGGCAAAGGAATACAAAAAGGCAAGGTATAATAGTTAGTACCATCTTGTAAACCTCAGTGCTTCCCATTGTTTCCCTGCAACACATATAAGGTAGTTAGTCATCAGGTTAAGTAAGGGTTCGCATGCTATCAGTAAAATATGTTGATGATAAATAAGCACATTGCAGATTCATCAGATTAATTCAAGCCACATGGAAAACCCATTTATCCAAACCAAGCATGATTAAGAACTAGGAAATATAGCACTTGTATATGTTTCTCATGTATTAAGTGCAGCCAAATTCGATTTATTCCTCACATGGTATACAATAACAGAATGCAGCCACAACAATTGAACATCGCATTGCAGAATTGAACCAAGCAGTTAACTAAACACCACAACAAATGAACCAAACGTTAACTGAGCACCACATTGCACAATATAACATACTCCTAATAGAAGATCAGACAGTTAACCAAACCAAGCATGCTTAACAACTTGGAAATATAGCAATTGTATTTGTTTCTCATGTATTTAGTACAACCAAATTGATTTATTCCTCACATGGTATACAATAACAGAATGCAGCCACAACAATTGAACATCGCATTGCAGAATTGAACCAAGCAGTTAACTAAACACCACAACAATTGAACCAAGCAGTTAAGTAAACACCAATTGAACAATTTAACATACTCCTAATAGAAGATCAGACAGTTAACCAAACCAAGCATGGTAAACAACTTGGAAATATTGCACCCTGAAGAATTGAACATCACATTTGCATAATTGAACCAAGCAGTTAATTGAACACCACATTGCACGACATATAGAACATATACACTATAGCAGAAGATTGCATGGTAAAAGTAGATAGCACACTTCACTAGAATTTGTTAAGGAAAGGCAGTAGCTAGCAAACTGAACATGGGTCCTTATAGTGAGCTAATAAGACAAGCTACCCCTCATTGTCGGAGATATCGATGACGATTGGCTCCTTGGACATGGAAGAGGGCGAGGCCTCCGCATCATGGGTGCCCTCATTGTAGTGGTGAGTTGCCTGAGCCGCTCCGGGCACCAACCTGCTGGCTCTCGAGATGAGGTAAGCACGTGCACGCTGAGAAAACACCTCGTAGTCTTCGTCGAAGGCACCGACGGTGGCCTCGAGAAAACGCCATGAACTATCGTTTAAAGCAGCCAACCGCATCGTGGCATCGGCGCGCGAGGTGTCAACGGTGGCCTCGACGGCGAGGTGCTCCTACAAGATCTGGGGGTTGGCACGAATGGCAGCTATTGCGACCTCATTCGCGCGTGCGGCCGCGATTTGCTTCTCCGCTGCCAAATGCTCCTTGAGGTTCTGGCTATACTGCGTGCACCATGGCTTAGGCCGGCGCTTATTTGGTGGAGGGGTCGGTGATTTGGGTGGAAGGTGTCGCGCTCGCGCCGGCGGTCGGGCCATGTGGGATGTGGAAGGAGGAGGATGGGGGTCGGTTGTGGATTACCTGCCTGGATAGGCGAGGCCGAGCAGCATGAAGGAGGGTCTCCGGCGAGGAGGCGGCGGCGCTGTAAGCAAGGAGTGAAGGTTTCAACTTGGAAAGGAAGGCGGAAAGGGGGGAATGTGGCTTTTGGTAAGGGGGAGGGGGCAGGGAGGTAGATATTTCCACAGAAGCCAAAAATTTGGAATCGCTTCAGCCAAAAAACTGGCGCGCAAAGTATCATCAGACACGGTCCCTTATTCACACACGGTCCAAAGATATTTTGTGCTGCATCTCACACGGTTGGTTATAATAAACTGTGTGGGATCTACTTGATTTTTGGTCTTGATTTGAATTACATAATGGGGTCACAGCGGTCATGGACGGTGTTTGAATTGCTAGACCTTTTATCTGCAGTGATCATAAAAGAATTGGAATTATTCAGGGTTCGTTTGGACATTTTTATGCATTAAGTGAGTTTTCAATGCATTTATGTGCATAATTCAAATTTGAACTACATGCACATGCTCCAGTGCATATAAATTCATTGAAAAATCAAATCTTTGTCGTTGGGTGCATGCTTAGGTCCCATGCAAGAAATGGGAATGAATTTCAAACACCATGGCACCGTTGATTGCTGGCAAAATAGTGAGATGCCTGGTTTTTAAATTCTAGTAAATCCAAAACTCGTGTGAAATTCATGAAACTTGGCATTCTATCATGGAGCGGCATCAACATGCCGTGGTACAAATTTTGTCCCATTTGGGGCAGGTTTGGGTATATGCTTCTCACAAACTGGAGCTTCTCACAACAAGCATGATGGTTTTCGGTAGGGAACGTCCCACCTTTGGGGACGAAACGATATCCATTGCCTCTTATTGCTTTTAAGTTTTTTTTCTCGTGTCAACATAGAACAACAGGAGTGTTGTGTGATTTTTTGTGATTTTTTGGGGTTCATTCGGACATTTTTATGCATTAACTGAGTTTTCAATGCATTTATGTGCATAATTCAAATTTGAACTACATGCGCATGCTCCAGTGCATATAAATTCATTGAAAAAATCAAATCTTTGTCCTTGGGTGCATGCTTAGGTCCCATGCAAGAAATGGGAATGAATTTCAAAAACCATGGCACCATTGATTGCCGACAAAACAGTGAGATGCCTGGGTTTTAAATTCTAGTACATCCAAAACTCGTATGAAATTCATGAAACTTGGCATTCTATAATGGAGCGGCATCAACATGCCATGGTACAAATTTTGTCCCATTTGGGGTAGGTTTGGGTATATGCTTCTCACAACAAGCATGATGGTTTTCGGTAGGGAAAGTCCCACCTTTGGGGACGAACGATATCCATTGCCTCTTATTGCTTTCAAGTTTTTTTCTCGTGTCAACATAGAACAATAGGAGTGTTGTGTGAATTTTTGTGATTTTTCGGGGTTCGTTTGGACATTTCTATGCATTAACTGAGTTTTCAATGCATTTATGTGCATAATTCAAATTTGAACTACATGCGCATGCTCCAGTGCATATAAATTCGTTGAAAAATCAAATCTTTGTCCTTGGGTGCATGCTTAGGTCCCATGCAAGAAATGGGAATGAATTTCAAACACCATGGCACCGTTGATTGCCGGCAAAACAGTGAGATGCCTGGTTTTTTAATTCTAGTAAATCCAAAACTCATCTGAAATTCATGAAACTTGGCATGCTATCATGGAGCGGCATCAACATGTCATGGTACAAATTTTGTCCCATTTGGGGCAGGTTTGGGTATATGCTTCTCACAAACCGGAGCTTCTCACAACAAGCATGATGGTTTTCGGTAGGGAACGTCCCACCTTTGGGGACGAAACGATATCCATTGCCTCTTATTGCTTTCAAGTTGTTTTCTCGTGTCAACATAGAACAACAGGAGTGTTGTGTGAACTTTTGTGATTTTTAGGGGTCCGTTTGGACATTTTTATGCATTAACTGAGTTTTCGATGCATTTATGTGCATAATTCAAATTTGAACTACATGCGCATGCTCCAGTGCATATAAATTCATTGCAAAATCAAATCTTTGTCCTTGGGTGCATGCTTAGGTCCCATGCAAGAAATGGGAATGAATTTCAAACACCAGGGCACCGTTGATTGCCGGCAAAACAGTGAGATGCCTGGTTTTTAAATTCTAGTAAATCCAAAACTCGTCTGAAATTCATGAAACTTGGCATGCTATCATGGAGCGGCATCAACTTGCCGTGGTACAAATTTTGTCCCATTTGGGGCAGGTTTGGGTATATGCTTCTCACAAACCGGAGCTTCTCACAACAAGCATGATGGTTTTCGGTAGGGAACGTCCCACCTTTGGGGACGAAACGATATCCATTGCCTCTTATTGCTTTCAAGTTTTTTTTTCTCATGTCAACATGAACAACTGGAGTATTGTGTGAACTTTTGTGAATTTTCGGGGTTCGTTTGGACATTTTTATGCATTAACTGAGTTTTCAATGCATTTATGTGCATAATTCAAATTTGAACTACATGCGCATGCTCCAGTGCATATAAATTTGTTGAAAAATCAAATCTTTGTCCTTGGGTGCATGCTTAGGTCCCATGCAAGAAGGAATGAATTTCAAACACCAGGGCACCGTTGATTGCCGGCAAAACAGTGAGATGCCTGGTTTTTAAATTCTAGTAAATCCAAAACTCGTCTGAAATTCATGAAACTTGGCATGCTATCATGGAAGGGCACCCGACATGCTGTGGTATTTTTCGTGTCCATTTTGAGAGAAGGCACACTTGAATAATGACAGCTAACAAAGGCATTTTGAAAAAAATAGCTGCCACTTTAATATCTCAAACGTTTGTATAATTCAAACCGTGTGCGTTCGGTTAACCATTCACGTGACGCCATGTGTCTTGGTTTTAATGGCGATAGGAGGTGCCGCGTGGACAGCTGCTTGACTGAATGGGAGGCGTGCGACCGCAGTCCGGTGCGCAGGCTCACCGGGAAGCGTACAAGCTGTTCAACGCAGGATCTATGCATCTCTTCAACGCAAATGGTTCAGATTACGGTATGCAAATTAAAGCTAGACTTTGGTGCTAAGCCAAGAGACACTGTGATTTGTCAAAATATGCAGCTAAAAATCAATATCACCATCTATTTTTTGCAACTAAAATTTAGTAATTAAGCATATATTTCATTCATACTAGAGATTAAGCAGTCGTTCTCACCGGGAAGCAAGACAGCCTTGGACCGCCGCCCGCCTCGCTCCCACTGGTCTATATTAATGGCGCCGCCGAGCGGCTGCACCCCCCATCCTCACCACACACAGAATTCCTCTCTCTCTGCCCACATCCTCGACACCGCTCTGAGTCCTCAAAGTCGTTAGTGTACGAGAATGCCACCAAAGCGCCCCATCGGAGGGAGTGGCGACGCCGGGGCTGTTGAAGCACCGGAGCACGGCGTGAATATGGAGGCAGAGGTTCCCGTCCCCGCCGACGAGGTGGAGATCGAGGCTGCCAACAAGCGGAGGCGGGTCAAAAAGAACCACAAGCGACTCCAACAAGCCTATACTTCATCAACAACCTCCCCAATGATATGTTGATAGTCATCATATCCCTCATCCCAATTAGAAATCGGGCGAGGACAGCCGCCGTTTCCCGGCGGTGGCACACCCTAGGGCTCCGCACCCCTGTCGACCTCCTCCAGGCCCACAAGCTCTGCCATGGCTATCGCCAAAGCTTGGATGCGTTCTCCCAGATCCTCGGCAGTCACCATGGCCCAATCAAAGGCCTTATCGCGGGCAAGTTCCGTTCCAATGGCAGGGAGCAAGGCAAGCTTGACGAGTGGTTCCGATCCCGCGCCATAGATCAGCTCGAGAAGCTAAGTTATAATGATGGGCATATGAGCTTGCTGCCAATGTCCGCGCTCCGCTTTGCGCCCACGCTGCGCCTCGCCAAGTTCATGAACTGCCATCCCCCCTTAATGACGCGCCCGCTCTTTTTCTACCACGACTGAAGCACCTCGAGCTCGTCGTCGTCCGCATCCCAAAGGATGACATGGAGCGCCTGCTCCACGGCTGTACTGCTCTCGAGTTCCTTCGTCTTGAGGCGATGAATTGGTCGAGTACCTTGCACATCACCTCCAGGACTCTCCGCACTATTTATATGTGTTGCTGGTGCTGCAACGAGAGATCACAAAAGGTGGACCACAATATGGTCATCCAGGACACACCTTCACTTGAGAGATTACTTGTAGTTGATCAACAAGGTCCAACAAGAATCAATGTCATTTCTGCGCCGAAATTGAAAGTCGTGGGCTACTCGTCTGTCAAATACTACAACTTTCAGGTACAACAGTCGCCTTATATACCTCTCCTTCTTGATATCAATGTTATAACTAGTTTTGAAGATGTATGCTCGTCTGTCATCCAGCGAAGCTTCACCCAGACTCTGGGCACAGTGAAGGTCTTGGCACTAGAATCTGTCGTCCCCAACCTGGACCAAGTTTTCAGTTGCCTGAGATGCTTTTTGTGCCTGAAGAAGCTGTATATCGAGGTGATGTTCCTTTCCTGTTAAATGTTAACCATAAGGGAGTTCAATTTTTTGCACCTTTTCCCAAGTTCACAATGACAATGTACTACTATTTCTGATGGAATTTTGGAGGATTTTAGGACATACACCCCCACCCCATGTTGGTTGCTTCATTCATATGGTTACAATCGTCCATAAGAATTTCTCCTTTGGATTCATCTGTACTAGTTTTCTTAGGGAATTTTTCATCCAATCCAACCTCTTGTGAAGAAGGCTACATGTTTCTAGATTGTAATCAAATGCCCATGTTGATCATGCCAGATCGAAGATCGCACGTTGGTGCATTTTACCAATCCTGCAAACCAAATGGGCGTGTAGCAGTGTTCAAAACTGCATGTAGGCACTAACACATTCTCTTCTTTTGCAGTGCATATTAGGCCCGGTGGATGATGTTTATAACGACAATCACATCGAATGCCTGGATCTGCATCTCTCAAATATTACTTTGAACTCCTACCGAGGGACCCCACAGGAGATTACACTCGCCAGGTTCTTTCTTTCCAGAGCAAAGGTGCTGAGTGTACTGAGGTTGAACATACATTTAATTAGGAAAGATCAATGGTACGATCAGCAGATCCGGCTGGTACTGTTGAATGGAAGTGCCTCCAAAAATGCCAAAGTTCATATGGGAAGAACATATGGCAAAGCAATTGGAAATCATTGTGTCAAACCCATACATGACTTGTCAGCGGCTGATCCCTTTTAAGAAATGATGCAGCTTGCAATGTTTGAATTTGGGCGTTGTAATCTTTGAATTTGAACCTTGCAATATTTATGGTATTTGTTATATTGAACCGTTTATGTTTTCTTGTCTCAACACAAACAATTCATTCGGGTGAACCGCATGTCGTACATCGCACACACCTTGATCTGGCTGACCGTTTCTTTTGTGTTGCCTAATCACAAACAATTCATCCGAGTGAAATGTATGCTGTACATTGCACACACCTTGATCTGGCTGACCGTTTCTTTTGTGTTGCCTAATCACAAACAGTTCATCCGAGTGAACCTTATGTTGTACATTGCACACACCATCATCTGGCTGCCTGTTTCTTTTGTTCCTACTCATCGAAAATGGTTAATTGAACTGAACCATATGCCCTGAATCGCACACACAACTAAAATCTGAACCATGTTTGATGCATCCATCATCGCAAACGTTTTGTGCCTTTTTTGACGGTTTTTGCACCGCCGTTTGCGATTATTGGATCGCACACAGTTTCGTCGAAGGGTCTCTGATTGTAGTGTCGCGTTAGTAGCATCCCGCAGTAGTGATGGAAGATATTGAGATCTCTTGGTTGTTATGTTGAAAATGAAAGTATGCCGCTCAAAATATTATTTATCTCTATTTCAAAAATCGAGCTCTGGCACCTCTACAAATCCCTGCTTCCCTCTGCGAAGGGCCTATCTATTTACTTTTATGTTGAGTCATCATCCTCTTATTAAAAAGCACCAGTTGGAGAGCACTGCTGTCATTTGCATGCATTACTATTAGTTTACATTGAGTATGACTATGACTGGATCTCTTTTAGCATGAATTACAATGTTTAGTCAGTCCTTGATCTTCGGAGGTGCTCTGCATTTATGTTTTGCAGTCTCAGAAAGGGCTAGCGAGATACCATCTTGTTATATCATATTATGATTGCTTTGAGAAAGTGTTGTCATTCGAGATTTATTATTATTGCTCACTAGTTGATTATGCCATTGATATGAGTAAACATGAGACCTAAGTGTTATTGTGAATATGGTTGGTTCATAATCTTTGCTGAAAACTCGAATGCCGGCTTTACATATTTACAACAACAAGAGCAAACAGAGTTTGTAAAAGTGTTTCTTTATCACTTTCAGTTTGTCAACTGAATTGCTTGAGGACAAGCAAAGGTTTAAGCTTGGGGGAGTTGATGCGTCTCCAACGTATCTACTTTTCCAAACACTTTTGCCCTTGTTTTGGACTCTAACTTGCATGATTTGAATGGAACTAACCCGGACTGATGCTGTTTTCAGCAGAATTGCCATGGTGTTATTTTTGTGCAGAAATAAAAGTTCTCAGAATGACCTGAAACTTCACGGGGAATATTTTTGGAATATATAAAAAATACTGGCGAAAGAATCAACACCAGGGGCCCACACCCTGTCCATGAGGGTGGAGGGCGCGTCCACCCCCCTGGGGCACGCCCCCTTGCCTCGTGGGCCCCCTGAGGCTCCACCGACCTCAACTCCAACTCTATATATTCATGTTCAGGGAGAAAAAAATTAGAGAAAAGGATTCATCGCGTTTTACGATACGGAGCCGCCACCAAGCCCTAATCTCTCTCGGGAGGGCCGATTTGGAGTCCGTTCGGGGCTCCGGAGAGGGGAATCCGGCACCGTCGTCATCATCAACCTTCCTCCATCACCAATTTCATGATGCTCACCGCTGTGCGTGAGTAATTCCATCGTAGGCTTGCTGGACGATGATGGGTTGGATGAGATTTATCATGTAATCGAGTTAGTTTTGTTAGGGTTTGATCCCTAGTATCCGTTATGTTCTGAGATTGATGTTGCTATGACTTTGCTATGCTTAATGCTTGTCACTAGGGCCCGAGTGCCATGATTTTAGATCTGAACCTATTATGTTTTCATGAATATATGTGAGTTCTTGATCCTATCTTGCAACTCAATAGTCACCTACTATGTGTTATGATCCGGTAACCCCGAAGTGACAATAATCGGGACCACTCCCGGTGATGACCGTAGTTTGAGGAGTTCATGTATTCACTAAGTGTTAATGCTTTGGTCCGGTACTCTATTAAAAGGAGGCCTTAATATCCCTTAGTTTCCAATAGGACCCCGCTGCCACGGGAGGGTAGGACAAAAGATGTCATGCAAGTTCTTTTCCATAAGCACGTATGACTATATTCGGAATACATGCCTACATTACATTGATGAATTGGAGCTAGTTATGTGTCACCCTATGTTATAACTGTTGCATGAGGAATCGCATCCGACATAGTTATCCATCACTGATCCAATGCCTACGAGTTTTTCACATATTGATCTTTGCTTAGTTACTTTAACGTTGCCACTGTTACAATTACTACAAAACTGCTACTGTTACCTTTGCCACCGTTACCGTTACTTCCATACTACTTTGCTACTAAATACTTTGCTGCAGATATTAAGTTTTTCAGGTGTGGTTGAATTGACAACTCAACTCCTAATACTTGAGAATATTCTTTGGCTCCCCTTGTGTCGAATCAATAAATTTGGGTTGAATACTCTACCCTCGAAAACTGTTGCGATCCTCTATACTTGTGGGTTATCAATACGACGGAGACGTATCAACTCCTCCAAGCTTAAACCTTTGCTTGTCCTCAAGCAATTCAGTTGATAAACTGAAAGTGAAAAAGAAAACTTTTACGAACTATTTTGCTCTTGTTTACATAAATAATCTTAAGTAGCACCCAAGTTTTCAGCCGAGATCATGACTAACCATGTCGATAATAACTCTTAAAATTATGTTAACTCATATCAATGGCATAATAAACTAGAGAGCAATAATGAGATATCTCAAATGACAACACTTTGTCAAAACAACCATGATATAATATGACAATAGTGGTATCTCGCTAGCCCTTTCTGAGACCGCAAAACATAAATGCAGAGCACCTCCAAAGCGCAAGCAGTGACTAAACATTGTAATTTATGGTAGAGAAGATCCAGTCATGACGCACCCAACATTAGGTACACACAATGCATGAGGATGACAATAGTGCTCTCAGATTATGGCGCTTATTTGAGAAGGTGCTAACACAACATAAAAGTAAATAGATAGTCCCTTCGCAGTGGGAAGCATTGATGTGTAGCGGTGCCAGAGCTCAAGTTTTTAAAATAGAGGTAAATGAAATTTTGAGAAATGCACCCTTCTTGTTTACTTCGCGACCATTAGTTACTGGTATCTTGCATGCTAAACACATTAGTGGCGATTCCCAAGCGATAAAAGTAAAGGTTTGCTCACCCTCCACCAACAATCACACTCCATAGCTGGTCCGAACCCACGGGTACCGTTCATACTAACAACAATCCTGGGGGAGTTTTGTTTAATTATTTGTAATTTGAATTCGGGACCGGGAATCCCTATTACCGCCCCTCTCGAGCAAGGACGAGTGAATAAACACTCATCACAAGAATAACCCGCTTAGCATGGAAGATACTGACTACCTCCTGTCGCTCTATGAACAATCCAGGCACACAAAAAAGGATATTTATTTGAAGTTTTTTAGAGGTGGCACATGCAAATTTACTTAGGACGGCAGGGTAATACCGCATATAGGTAGGTATGGTGGATTCATCTGGAATAACTTGGGTTTCAGGATTTTGATGCACAAGCGGTAATTTCGCTTAGTACAGGCGAAGGCTAGCAATTACGTTGAGAAGCGGCCTTCTAGAGAGCGAAAACGGTCATGAACATGCATTATGCATAAGTAACATTGGATACTAGCATGAGTAGGATATGAACACCATGAACATAAATATCATCGAGGCTATGTTGGTTTTGATTCAACTACATGCATGAACATGTGCCAATTAAGTCAAGCCACTCGAACATTTAGAGGAGGATACCATATCATCATACTGCATCACAATCATTTTAACGCAATGTTGATATCCAAGATAAATCATTATCCACTCCTAGCTACTTAAGCATGGCATGAGAAACAATAATCTCTAATTGTCATTCCAAACATGTTTGATCATAATAGGCTTGATGTTGGCTTGAACTACGTCGGTATTTCCCCAAAGAGGAAGGGATGATGTAGCACAACAACGGTAGGTATTTCCTTCAGTGATGAGACCAAGGTTATCGAACCAGTAGGAGAACCACACAACACTACGTGAACAACACCTGCACACAAATAAACAAATACTCACAACCCGACGTGTTAAAGGGGTTGTCAATCCCTTTCGGGCAACGGCGCTAGAGATAGGCAAACAGACGTGAGAGAGTTGTAAATATTGATAGATCGAACGCCAAATAAAATAAATTGCAGCAAGGTATTTTTGTATTTTTTTGGTTTAATAGATCTGAAAATAAAAGCAAAGGAAAATAGATCGCAAAGGCAAATATATTAAAGAAGAGACCCGGGGGCCATAGGTTTCACTAGTGGCTTCTCTCGAGAAAAATAGCAAACGGTGGGTGAAGAAATTACTGTTGGGCAATTGATAGAACTTCAAATAATCATGAAGATATCTAGGCAATGATCATTATATAGGCATCACGTCCAAGATTAGTAGACCGACTCCTGCCTGCATCTACTACTATTACTCCACACATCGACCGCTATCCAGCATGCATCTAGTTTATTAAGTTCATGGAAAAACGGAGTAATGCAATAAGAACGATGACATGATGTAGACAAGTTCTATTTATGTAGAAATAGACCCCATCTTGTTATCCTTAATAGCAATGATACATACATGTTGGTTCCCTTTCTGTCACTGGGATCAACCACCGTATGATCGAACCCATCACAAAGCACCTCTTCCCATTGCAGGATAAATAGATCAAGTTGGCCAAACAAAACCCAAATATCAGAGAAGAAATATGAGGCTATAAGTAATCATGCATATAAGAGATCAAAGAAGACTCAAATAACTTTCATGGATAAAAAGATAGATCTGACCATAAACTCAAAGTTCATCGGATCTCAACAAACACACTGCAAAAAGAGTTACATCATATGGATCTCCAAGAGACCATTGTGTTGAGAATCAAACAAGAGAGAGGAAGCCATCTAGCTACTAACTACGGACCCGTAGGTCTACAAAGAACTACTCACGCGTCATCGGAGAGGCACCAATGGACATGATGCACCCCTCCGTGATGGTGTCTAGATTGGATCTAGTGGTTCTAGAACTTGCGGCGGCTGGAATTGATAATCATCGACTCCCCTAGGGTTTCTGGAATATTGGGGTATTTATAGAGCAAAGAGGCAGTTCAGGGGGCACCCGAGGTGGGCACAACCCTCCAGGCGTGCCCTGGTGGGTTGTGCTCCCCTCGGAGCACCCCCCAGGCGCTTCTCCGGCCCACTGGATGTCTTCTGGTCCAAAAAAATCCACAAAAAGTTTTGTTGCGTTTGGACTCCGTTTGGTATTGATTTCCTGCGATGTAAAAAACATGCAGAAAACAACAACTGGCACTTGGCACTATGTCAATAGGTTAGTACCAAAAAATGATATAAAATGACTATAAAACATCCAAGAATGATAATATAACAGCATGGAACAATCCAAAATTACAGATATGTTGGAGACATATCAAGGCTGAATTCTGGATACTAGGTTAAACATATTTACAAAAATAGAACAAGTTGAGTTCATACCTGTTTCTCCCTGCCACATCCAGTTCATCAAATATCGTCATTATTGCCTTTCACTTGCACAACCGAACGATTTGAAAATAATAATAGTGCAAGAGTGCCGTGGACTAAGCTGGAATCTGCAAACATTTTATTCAAAGGAGAAGACAAGGTAATATGGGCTCCTTCTTAGATCAAGAATAATGGATATGAGAGCCACTCGACATTTTCATCGTGGTCTTGCCCTCGGTATGACTCAGTAAAAATGGAAAAGAAATTCAGAGAAACACACTGAAATATTTTTGGAGTTTTTGGGTTTTCTTGAACAAGCAAATAAAAGGGAAAAACAAAAACGAGAAAAACTATTTACATGGGAAAGCTCCCAACAAGAAAAAGAAGAACAAGGAAATATTTTTGGGTTTTCTTCTAATACTACAACTGATTAAACTAGGAAGAAAACTGAAAAGAAGCAGGAACTATTTTTGGATTTTCTCAAAGTTTTTCAAACACACAAGAAGAAGGCGAGAAAAACAAATCTAACATGGATAATACAATGAAAAAGTGTGGACACCGACAACTGGAATGAAATGTGTGAACATGAATGTAATGTCGGTGGAAATACGTACTCCCCCAAGCTTAGGCTTTTGGCCTAACTTGGTAATCACCACTCAAAGAAACCATCAGGTCCCACATTGAAGTGCTGGGGAGTGGGCACCTGAGGGTCCCACTCCTGAGGCTCCTCCTCTGTCGCAGCCAGGTTGTTCCGGTAGGCGACAATGTCCTCAGGCCTGATCTTGTATCCGGCTCTAGCAATAGGATCAAACAAAGCAGGTGCAGGCACATCCATAGTGGTGTTCTCGCTATCAATAAAGTGGTGATGTGCCATAGCCTGGCGATCTAGGTAAACCTTGGGTAAGGGATAATCATGATGGCGTATCTGTGTTAAAGTGACTCACCAAGCGAGTAGCATAAATACCGCCATGTATTTTACCTTTGGATCTGTTAATGTGGAGGCGACATGCCACAATAGCTCCCAAGCTATAAGTGTTCTCGCCATAAAGTGCACGGCGTAAGACATCGAAATCTGGGGCACTGAGTGCACCTACCTTCTCTCTAGCAAGCAAACACTTCGTAATGAATAGAGCAAAATAATGCACGACAGGAAAGTGTAAGCTAGTGGCGGTGACACCTGACACCCCTCTCTCATCCCCCACTGTTAGAGTGCGGTAAAAACCATCAAACTCTGCGGGCCTAGGTTCTCCTAAATCCCCGTCAGAAGGGTTCAAGCATATGTCACAAAATTCAGTGAGTAGTATATGACGGGTTTCAACATATAAATTAAACCGAACCTCAGGAGGATTATTCCTACTTATGAAATGTAAACTTTGCACAAAGGAATTTGTGAGGAGATGATATTTTTCACACTCAGCTGCGATGAAGTCGGTGAGGCCGGCATTAGCAACATATAGTGCAAACTCTTGACGGATTCTAGCTCCATCCATGAATGGGATGTGCGGCCATTCGCATGGTCGTACCTCTGCCATTCTCCGGGTATGTAGTTCATTGTCAAACGACTCCCCAATAACTCCCTTGTAGTTCTTCTTAGAAGCAAACTTCCTAAAGATCCTCATATATTTCCTATGAACAAAATTCTGAAATTTTTAGTCCACAAAATTTTTGTCAACAAAACTTCACAAGATTGATAGTAACTACTCATAGGGATACATAGAGGCCATATCAAGCATTCAAACTACTTAGAACTCTAAGAATTTAACATGCAAGCTCATCTACAGCAGCACCAAGAGTAACTAATTATTCAAAATATAAACCACTAAAGCAAAAACTAACTGGACCAATGGAGGATTCACATACCAAGCAACAATCCCCCGAAACAGTTTCGAAAACGGAGCTTCGAGAAAAGAGATCAAAATCCGCGGGTTTGCGAGCAAGAACACGAGAGAGAGAGGGCAATGGTAATTTTTTTTTCTGGAGGTAGGTGGTGACATGGGCTAAAGAGATAATTGAGGGGGCCCACATGGGGACCACAACACACTAGGGCGCGCCTGGGGGTGCTGGCGCACCCAGGTGGGTTGTGCCCACCTGGTGCATGATACGTCTCCAACGTATCTATAATTTTTGATTGTTCCATGCTGTTATATTATCAATCTTGGATGTTTTATAATAATTTTATATCATTTTTTGGTACTAACCTATTGACATAGTGCCAAGTGACAGCTCATGTTTTTCCATGTTTTTTACATCACAGGAAATCAATATCAGACGGAGTCCAAATGCCACGAAACTCCACTATGATTTTTTATGGTCCAGAAGGAGCACAACAGGCCCTGGCTGCGCCTGGGGGGTGCCCCGAGGGGGCACAACGCACCAGGGCGCGCCAGGAGGCCCAGGCACGCCCTGGTGGGTTGTGCGCACCTCGGGTTCCCCCGGACCGCCTCTTTGCTCTATAAATACCCCAATATTCCAGAAACCCTAAAGCAATCGACGAAATATTCATCCAGCTGCCGCAGAGTCCAGAACCACCAGATCCAATCTAGACACCATCTCGGATGGGGTTCACCACCTCCATTGGTGCCTCTCCAATGATGCGTGAGTAGTTCTTTGTAGACCTTCGGGTCCGCAGTTAGTAGCTAGATGGCTTCCTCTCTCTCGCTGAATTCTCAATACAATGGTCTCTTGGAGATCCATATGATGTAACTCTTTTGCAGTGTGTTTGTTGGGATCTCATGACCTTCGAGTTTATGATCATTTATATCATTTTATATCCATGAAAGTTATTTGAGTTTCTTTGATCTCTTATATGCATGATTACCTATAGCCTCATATTTCTTCTCCGATATTTGGGTTTTGTTTGGCCAACTTGATCTATTAATCTTGGAATGGGAAGAGGTGCTTTGTAGTGGGTTCAATCTTACGGTGCTTGATCCCAGTGACACAAAGGGATATGACTCGTATGTATCGTTGCTACTAAGGATGAAACGATGGGGTCTATCTCTACACAGGTAGATCTTGTCTACATCATGTCATCGTTCTTATTGCATTACTCCGTTTTTCCATGAACTTAATACACTAGATGCACGCTGGATAGCGGTCGATGTGTGGAGTAATAGTAGTAGATGCAGGCAGGAGTCGATCTACTAATCTTGGACCTGATGCCTATATAATGATCATTGCCTGGATATCGTCATGATTATTTGAAGTTCTATAAATTGCCCAACAGTAATTTGTTTACCCACCGTTTGCTATTTTCTCGAGAGAAGCCACTAGTGAAACCTACGTCCCCCGGGTCTTCTTTCTCATATATTCACCTTTGCGATCTACTTTTCCTTTGCATTTATTTTCAGATATTTTAAACGCAAAATACAAAAATACCTCGCTGCATTTTATTTCTATTTATTTTATTTGGCATTTGGTCTATCAATCTACTACAAATTTACCTCACGTCCTTTGCCTATCTTGAGGCGCCGTACCTCGGAAGGGATTGACAACCCCTTTAACACGTCGGGTTGCGAGGATTTGTTATCTGTGTGCAGGGGTTGTTTACGCTGTGTTGCTTGGTTCTCCTACTGGTTCGATAACCTTGGTTTCATATCTGAGGGAAATACCTACCGCCGTTGTGCTGCATCATCCCTTCCTCTTTGGGGAAATACTGACGTAGCTTCAAGCGACATCAAAAGGAATTTCTGGCACTGTTGCCGGGGAGGATCTTCAACATATACCAGGTTCCTAATCACAAATCTCATCTCCTCGGAATTTACATTATTTTCCATTTGCCTCTCGTTTTCCTCTCCCTCACTTCACAAATATTTGCAGTTTTATTCGCCTCTCTTTTTTCGTTTGCCGTTTTCTTGCCGGATCTGTTTTTGAGTGCAATCTTGTTGTGTGGTCATCATGACTCAAGAGAACACCAAATTATGTGACTTCTCAAATACCAACAACAATGTTTTTATTGGCACTCCGCTTGCTCCTCCCGCCACTAGTGCGGAGACTTGTGATATTAATACTGCTTTGCTGAATCTTGTTATGAAAGATCAATTTTCCGGTATCCTAATGAGGATGCCGCATCCCATCTTAATACCTTTGTGGAATTATGCGATATGCAAAAGAAAAAAATGTGGATAATGATGTGGTGAAGATGAAAATATTTTCGTTTTCTTTGCGTGATTCTGCAAAAAAAATTGTTCTCTTCTTTGCCTCGCAACAGTATCGATTCTTGGAATAAGTGCAAAGATGCTTTTATCACTAAGTATTTTCCTCCCGCAAAAATTATTTCCCTTAGAACCCAGATCATGAATTTCAAGCAACTTGAACATGGGCATGTTGCACAATCTTGGGGAAGGATGAAAATGATGCTAAGGAATTGCCCAACTCATGGGTTAAATCTTTGGATGATCATACAATTTTTTTATGCGGGATTGAATTTTGTTTCTCGTAATCTTTTAGATTCCGCCGCGGGTGGTACTTTTATGGAAATTACTTTGGGTGAATCCACCAAATTGCTTGATAATATCATGACAAATTATTCATAATGGCATACCGAAAGAGCTCCTACTAGTAAAAAAAATAATTTGGTTGAAGAAATTTCTTCTTTGAGTGAAAAAGTTGATGCTCTTAGGAAATTGGTTGCTAGTAAAAGTGCTCCTATTTATTTTAATGATATGCCTTTGTCTGCTTTGATTGAGCAAAATAGTGATGCCATAGATGTGAATTTTATCTCTCGAAATAATTTCAACAACACTGCTTATAGAGGTAATTTTAATCCTAGGCCTTTTCCTTGTAATTCTTCTAATAATTATGGTAGTTCCTATGGAAATCAATCTTATAATAATAATAGGAACACCTCTGATCTTGAGGAAATATTAAAGAATTTATCAACACACAAAAAGTTTTCAACACTTCCATAGAAGAAAAGTTGAATAAGATTGATGATTTGTCTAGAAGTGTTGATAGAATTGCTCTTGATGTGGAAAATATCAAGATGAAAATTTTCGTGCCTAAAGTAGATGAATCAATTAAAGCTCTTTATGTTTCTATGGATGAAAGTAAGAAAGAACCGCTATGCTTAGAGCTAAAATAGAATTTTTAGAAAAAGCATTTTCTAGTGATTTCTTTTGCAAAAGTGACGAAGATCTTAAAATGATTGGTTTTCTTCTATTGATTCCTTGTTTAGTAAAGTTAAGATTTAGGAAAAAGGGACTGGAGAAGAGTCAACTTTAGGTAGAAGGCGTCCCAATATTTCGGAGGGTGAAAATCTTGTTGAGAAAATTGATGAAAGTGGGTTTGGAGAGGTCAAAACTTTAACTAGTGATGCGCCCACTCTTTTGGATTACAAATACTTTAATTATGATAGTTGTTCTTGGATTTATTGTATTTCTTTGTTGCAATCCATGATAAATTCACCCCATGCCTATGAACAAAATAAAGCTTTTACTAAACATATTGCTGATGCTCTGATGAAAGCTTTTGAAGAAAAATTGGAATTAGAAGTTTCAATTCCTAGATATTTGCATGATGAATGGGAACCTACTATCAAATTCAAGATTAAAAATTATGAGTGTTTTTCTTTGTGTGACTTGGGTGCTAGTGTCTCTACAATTCTGAAATCTTTATGTGATGTGCTTGGTCTTACTAATCTTGAAGAATGTTCTCTGAATTTGCACTTGGCGGATTATACTATTAAAAAGCCTATGGGAAGAATTAATGATGTTATTATTCTTGAAAATAGGAATTATGTTCCCATAGATTTTTATTGTTCTTGATATTGATTGCAATCCGTCGTGTCCAATTATTTTTGGTAGACCGTTTTTACGCACTATCGGTGCCGTGATTGATATGAAAGAAGGCAATATTAAGTTCCAATTTCCTTTGAGGAAGGGTATGGAACACTTTCCTAGAACAATAATTAAGCCACCTTATGAATCACTCATGAGGGCGTCTTATGGATCTCGAACCAAAGATGACAAAACTTAGATCCTTGCTTTATGCCTAGCTAAGGGCGTAAAACTATAGCGCTTGTTTGGAGGCAACCCAATGAATAGAATTTATTTTTGCTTTTTGCTTTCTGTTCTTGAGTGTTAACACAATTATGCTACTGTTATGATTGTGTTTTTGTGTTTTAGTTAGTGTTTGTGCCAAGTAGAACCGATAGGATCTTCTTGGGTGATAGTTGTTTGATCTTGCTGAAAAAGACAGAAACTTTGCACTCACGAAAATAATTTTCACAAATAAAATAAAAGTGCTTTTTCCCTGATTCTCTCTTAATAAGATTAATATACAAATTACCCTGGCCTTCCTAATTTGGTTGAATTTTTGGAGTTCCAGAAGTATTCAAACAAATCAGATTGCTACAGACTGTTCTGTTTTGACAGATTCTGTTTTCTTTGTGTTGTGTTCTTATTTTGATGGCTCTATGGTTTTCTTTGATGAGTTTTTGCCATAGAAAAGTTGGAATACAGTAGATATAATACAAAAACAAAATAAGAATTGGTTTGATACAACACTTATAGTAGTGATTCATTTTTCTTACACTAACGGATCTCACGAAGGTTTTGTTGAGTTTTGTGTGATTGAAGTTTTCAAGTTTTGGATTATCTTACGATGGATGAAGGAAGGATAGAAGAGCCTAAGCTTGGGGATGCCCCAGCATCCCAAGCTATTATGCAAAAATGAGCAACCAACTAAGCTTGGGGATGCCCCCGAATGGCATCCCCGCTTTCTTCCAACAACTATCGGTATTTTACTCGGAGCTATATTTTTATTCGTCACATGATATGTGTTTTGCTTGGAGCGTCTTGTATGATATGAGTCTTTTCTTGTTTTATTTTTTGTTTTAAGTCATCAATCCTTGCTGGACACACTTATTTGAGAGAGCCAAAATTATGTCATGACTTGTTAGAATTGCTCTCTATGCTTCACTTAAATTTTTATGAGCTATGGACTTGCTGTAGTGCTTCACTTATATCTTTTTTGAGCACGGTGTGCTTAGTATTTTTTAGAAGAAATGCTCTATTGCTTCACTGAGATTTATTTGAGAGTTAGTAAAATTTTCAAGAAATTCTTTCTTGCTTCACTTAAATTATTTTTTGAGAGAAAGAAAAATAATTATGCTCTTGATCTTCACTTACATTTGTTTGAGCTTATGAAAAGCAACTCATGAAAATTAGTCCCAAAGTGATAGATATCCAAGAAGGATATAATAAAAACTTTCATGAAGATCATTGGACAAAATAAACTTGATTCTTAGTAATTGTTTTGAGATATGATGATGTGATATGTGAGTTATGTTGATGAGTAATTATGCTTTAGTAAGAATATTGGTGTTAAGGTTTGTGTGTCCCTATGCAAGTACGAAAGTCAATAGTCATGCAATAAAATTATATCCTACTTGTGGTGCATTATTTGGTGTTATTTATGCTTAATGCTTGCTTATGAGATTATCCGTTTCTTGGTTGGTAGCTTCTCAATCTTTTGCTAGCCTTCATTTTGCACCAAGTATGATCTCTACTTGTGCATCCAAAATCCTTTAAACCAGTTTTGCCACATGAGTCCACTATATCTACCTATATGCGGTATTCTTTTGCCGTTCTAAGCAAATTTGCATGTGCCATCTCTAATTTCAAAATAAACTTCTCTTTTGTGTGTTTGTTTCGCTTGCGGAGCAGTGAGGGGTGGCTAATATTTCCCATGCTGGATGTGTTATTCTCACGATGAGTGTTTATTCACTTGTCATTGCACGAGAGTAAGGCAAAGGTCTTAGGGATGCCCAGTCCCGAAATGCAAAAATGAATTTACTTTATGTTGTCAAATAATAAATTCCTTGGAAAGTGTTGGTATGGAGGGCACCCGTGGATACGGTTAGCCATGGAAAGTGAAAGTATGGTGGAAAAAGGAATAAACTTTATTTTCTGTTTGGGAACCGCCTATGGCATACTTAGCATGGAAAGTGTTGGGAACTCTAAGTCGTTTTCGTTGGTGGGATGGACACAGCTCTCAAAATGTTTTTATCTCTAATTTTTTGCTTTCAGCTCTGGCACCTCTACAAATCCCTACTTCCCTCTGTGAAGGGCCTTTCTTTTACATTATGCAATTTTTATTTTTGATTTTGAGTCTCCATTTTCTCTCATAAAAAGCACCAACTAGGAGGAAATATGATCATACTTAAGTATTGGGTGTAGCTAATATTCGAGTGTGTTTCATGAATGGATCAATGTTTGAGCATGATGGGCTAGGGATAACTTATTTTAGCGTTAATATTTTGAAAGACATGGTTGCTTGTTGATATGCTTGAGTATCTAAATTATTATGTCAAAACTAGACTATTGCTTTGAATCACATAAAAGTCCAATTGTCCATGCTATAAAGTGAAGAATATGATATGACATGAAAGGCAGCATTCCACATCAAAAATTCTGTTTTTATCACTTACCTACTCGAGGACGAGTAGGAGTTAAGCTTGGGGATGCTGATACGTCTCCAACGTATCTATAATTTTTTATTGTTCCATGCTGTTATATTATCAATCTTGGATATTTTATAATCATTTTATATCATTTTTTGGTACTAACCTATTGACATAGTGCCAAGTGCCAGTTGCTATTTTTCCCATGCTTTTTACATCGCAGGAAATCAATATCAAACAGAGTCCAAATGCCACGAAACTCCACGATGATTTTTTATGGGCTAGAAGGAACACAACGGGCCCTGGCTACGCCTGGGGGGTGCCCCAAGGGGGGCACAACCCACCAGGGCGCGCCAGGAGGCCCAGGCACGCCCTGGTGGGCTGTGCCCACCTCGGGTGCCCCCCAGACCGCCTCTTTGCTCTATAAATACCCCAATATTCCAGAAACCCTAAAGCAATCGACGAGATATTCATCCAGCCGCCGCAGAGTCCAGAACCACCAGATCCAATCTAGACACCATCTTAGATGGGGTTCACCACCTCCATTGGTGCCTCTCCGATGATGCGTGAGTAGTTCTTTGTAGACCTTCGGGTCCGTAGTTAGTAGCTAGATGGCTTCCTCTCTCTCGCTGAATTCTCAGTACAATGGTCTCTTCGAGATCCATATGATGTAACTCTTTTGCGGTGTGTTTGTTGGGATCTGATGAACTTCGAGTTTATGACCAGTTATATCTTTTTATATCCATGAAAGTTATTTGAGTTTCTTTGATCTCTTATATGCATGATTACTTATAGCCTCATATTTCTTCTCCGATATTTGGGTTTTGTTTGGCCAACTCGATCTGTTCATCTTGCAATGGGAAGAGGTGCCTTGTAGTGGGTTTGATCTTACGGTGCTTGATCCCAGTGACAGAAAGCGAAACAACACGTATGTATCGTTGCTACTAAGGATAAAATGATGGGGTCTATCTCTACATAGATAGATCTTGTCTACATCATGTCATCGTTCTTATTGCATTACTCCATTTTTCCATGAACTTAATACACTAAATGCATGCTAGATAGCGGTCGATGTGTGGAGTAATAGTAGTAGATGCAGGCAGGAGTCGGTCTACTAATCTTGGACGTGATGCCTATGTAATGATCATTGTCTGGATATCGTCATGATTGTTTGAAGTTCTATAAATTTCCCAACAGTAATTTGTTTACCCACCGTTGGCTATTTTTCTCGAGAGAAGCCACTAGTGAAACCTACGGCCCCCGGGTCTTCTTTCTCATATATTTTCCTTTGCGATCTACTTTTCCTTTGCTTTATTTTCAGATCTTTTAAACCAAAAATACAAAACTACATCGCTGCATTTTATTTCTATTTATTTTATTTGGCGTTCGATCTATCAATATACTACACATTTACCACTTTCGATTAGCATGAAATCGAAGAACTTTCATAAAACACTAAGTTACCTCAACGGGGATCTGAATGTCCCCAACAATAAGCATTTCATATTTCTTTTTGGCAGTAGGTAGAGGTAGTTCAAAACTTCCAATAGTGATTGTCGAAGATTCTTCAATAACATTAATACCATTCACTTGGAATTGTTTCTACGGAAAGTGCACCGTATGCTCATTACTATTGATATGAAAAGTGACCTGGCTTTTATTACAATCAATAACAGCCCCTGCAGTATTCAAAAAGGGACTACCAAGGATAATCGACATGTTGTCGTCCTCGGGCATCTCAAGTATAACAAAGTCAGTTAAGATAGTAACGTTTGCAACAACAACGGGCTCATCCTCACAAATACCGATAGGTATGGCAGTTGTTTGTCAGCCATTTGCAAAGATATTTTGGTAGGTGTGAGTTTATTCAAATCAAGTCTTTTATATAAAGAGAAAGGCATAACACTAACACCAGCTCCTAAACCACATAAAGCAGTTTTCACATAGTTTCTTTTGATGGAGCAAGGTATAGTTGGTATTCCCGGATCTCCATGTTTTTTAGCTACTCCATCCTTAAAGGAATAATTACAAGTATGGTGGAGATTTCAGCTTCCCGTATTTTCCTCTTCTTGGTGATGATGTCTTTCATGTACTTTGCATAAGGGGCCATTTTTAAGATATCAGTCAAGCGGGTACGCAAAAAGACTGACCTAATCATTTCAGCAAAGCATTCAAATTCTTCACCATCCTTCTTCATAGTTGATTTAGGTGGAAAGGGCATAGGTTTTTGAACCCATGGTTCTCTTTCCTTACCATGTTTTCTAGCAACAAAGTCCCTTTTATCATATATTTTATTCTTGGATTGTGGGTTATCAAGATCAACAGCTGGTTCTATTTCAACATCATTGTCTAGTTCTTTATTATTTGTTTGAGTGTCTTCATGAACCTCATCATTATCTTTTTCATTATCAGAAGGTGAATGTTCATTACCAGATTGAGTTTCAGCATCAGTGATAGAGACTTCATTATCATTATCAGGAGATTTTTCTACCTCGGGTTCACTAGAGGCATGCAAAGTCCTATCATTTTTCTTCTTCTGTTTCTTTTTGGAAGGACTAGGTGCATCAGTGTTAACTCTTTGAGAGTCTTGTTCAATCCTTTTTGGGTGTCCCTCAGGATAAAGTGGTTCCTGAATCATTCTACCTCCTCTAGTCATTACTCTAACAACATGATCATTGATATTATTGTTCATTTCATCAAGCAATTATCTTTGAGATTTAGCAACTTGTTCTAATTGATTTTGAACCATGGAGGCATGTTTTCCTACACCTCTAACATCATTGGTAATTCTAAATAACAAGTCACTCAAGCGAGCAATCATATCAGAATTGTATTTCAATTATTTCATAACATTTGCATTGAAGTGATCTTTCTTCTAATGTAGTTATCAAACTCATAAAGGCATTGACTAGGATGCATATTGTAAGGATTGTCATTGTCATTGAATTTCATTAAAGAATTTACCTCTACCACCTTAGGTGGTGGTGGTGTATCAAGCCCATGTATTTCTTCAATAGGAGGTAAATTTTTGGCATCCTCAGCTTTAATACCTTTTTCCTTCATAGATTTCTTTGCCTCTTGCATATCTTCAGGACTGAAATATAGTATACCCCTGTTCTTTGGAGTAGGTTTAAGCAATGGTTCAGGAAGAGTCCAATCATCATAATTTTTCAATATATTATTCAATAATTCTTCAGCTTGTTCAACAGTTCGTTCCCTGAAAACACAACCAGCACAACTATCTAGGAAATCCCTAGAAGCATCGGTTATTCCGTTATAGAAGATATCAAGTATTTCATTTTTCTTAAGAGGATGATCGGGCAAAGCATTAAGCAATTGGAGAAGACTCCCCAAGCTTGTGGGAGACTCTCTTCTTCAATTTGCACAAAGTTAAATATTTCATGTAAGGCAGCTTGTTTCTTATGAGCAGGAAAATATTTTTCAGAGAAGTAGTAAATCATATCCTGTGGACTACGTACACAACCAGGAGCAAGATGTTATACCAAGTCTTAGCATCACCCTTTAATGAGAATGGAAATAACTTGTGGATATAATAATAGCGAATTTTCTCATCATGAGAAAAAGGGGGCTATGTCATTCAACTTAGTAAGGTGTGCCACAACAGTTTCAGTTCCATAACCATGGAAAGGATCAGATTCAACCAAAGTAATTAACTCTAGATCGACAGAGAATTCATAATCCTTGTCATCTACAAAGATAGTGAAGTAGCAAACTTAGGATCACATTTCATTCTAGCATTTGAAGATTTTTCTTTCAGTTTTTATAATAATTTCTTAAGATCATCCCTATCATTGCAAACAAGAAAGTCTCTAGTTGTCTCCTCATCCATAACTTAACCTTCCGGTACCTTAGGCAATTCATATCTAGGAGAACTAGGTCTAATAGGTATTTCATGATTTTTAGTTTCAAGCTCTTCATCAGTTTCAACATTCTCAAAAGCTTTAGTTCTAGCAAGTTGTTCATCAAGAAATTTACCTAGTGGCACATTATCATCAAGCAAGGTACTAGCATCATCATGAGTATCATTCATAGCAGAAGTAGCATCATCAATAACTTGTGACATATCCAGATTAATAACATGTGGTGGTGTTGCAAGTCTACTTATAACAGAAGGTGAATCAAGTATAGAGCTAGATGGCAGGTCCTTACCTCTCCTCGTCTTAGAGGAAAAAAATCTTAGTCTTAGCATCCTTTAGATTCTTCATAGTGATAATTTGATAATAATACCAAGTGACTCAACAAATATAGCTATGCTCCCCAGCAACGACGCTAGAAAAAGTGCATGATAACCCACAAGTATAGGGGATCGCAACAGTTTTTTAGGATAGAGTATTCAACCCAAATTTATTGATTCGACACAAGGGGAGCCAAAGAGTATTTGCAAGTATTAGCAGCTGAGTTGTCAATTCAACCACACCTGGAGATTAATTATCTGTAGCAAAGTGATCAGTAGCAAAGTAGTATGATAGTTTTCATAGTAGTAGCAACAGCAATAGTAACGGTAACAGTGATAGCAATGATTTTGTAGCAAGTGCGATAGTAACAGTAGTAGTAACTTAGCAGGAACAATATAAGATAAATTAGTAGGCATTGGATCGGTGAATTTGTTGGATGATATTCATCATGTAACAGTCATAACCTAGGGCGATACGGCACTAGCTCCAGTTCATAAATATAATGTAGGCATGTATTCCGTAAATAGTCATACGTGCTTATGGAAAGAACTTGCATGACATCTTTTGTCCTACCCTCCCGTGGCAGCGGGGTCCTATTGGAAACTAAGGGATATTAAGGCCTCCTTTTAATAGAGAACCGGAACAAAGCATTAACACAAAGTGAATACATGAACTCCTCAAACTACAGTCATCACCGGGAAGTGTCACGACTTCTGTCACTCCGGGGCTGCCGGATCATAACACCTAGTAGATGACTATAACTTGCAAGATCGGATCTAGAACACAGATATAATGGTGATAACTTAAATGGTTCAGATCTAAAATCATGGCACCCGGGCCCAAAGTGACAAGCATTAAACATGGCAAAGTCATAGCAACATCAGTCTCAGAACATAATGGATACTAGGGATCAAGCCCTAACAAAACCAACTTGATTACATGATGAATCTCATCCAACTCCTCACCGACCAGCGAGCCTATGAGGGAATTACTCAGTCCCGGTGGGGAGCATCATGGAATTGGCGATGGAGAAGGGTTGGTGATGACAAAGATCGAAGATCCCCCTCTTCGGATGAAGAAAAGGAGGTGGCGGCGGCTCCGTCTCGTGAAATGCGATAATTCTTCCTCCCTGATTTTTTTCTCCGAAAATGTGATTTTATTGTATCAGGGTTGAGGTCTACGGGGCCACCAGGTAGGGAAAACCTACCTGGGCGCGCCTGGTGGGGGGGGCCTGGTGGGTTGTGCCCACCCAAGTGCCCCCCTCCGGTGGTTCTTGGCTCCAGAAATTATCTTTTATTGTATAAAAATTCCTCGCAAAGTTTCGTTCAAATCCGAGAACTTTTATTTCTGCACAAAAACAACACCATGGTAGTTCTTCTGAAAACAACGTCAGTCCGAGTTAGTTTCATTCAAATCATGCAAATTAGAGTCCAAAACAAGAGGAAAAGCGTTAGGAAAGGTAGATACGATGGAGACGTATCAAATTCTCGAGAATTCGGAGTCTTTGAGTGCTCGAATATTAAAAGTTAATTATTGTTCGAAATATGCCCTAGTGGTAATACTATTCTATTATTATATTTCCATCTTCATATTCAAGAGTTTATATTTCGTGCTATAACAGCTATGATTCGACAATATGCAATTAAATGGCAAACTCATATGCACGTAAGAAAGGATGAACGGTGAAATATAGGTTCACGGTCTTGCCTCTAAGACTGGCTCAAGTGTTGCTAGTGATCATGTTTTCCGGATCTTTGGCTTTTCATGGGTGATTTTAAATTTATATGGTCTCTCGATAACAGAAAATGAGCAGGAGGCAATATTGAGGATATTATAAAATTCAATGAGATTATAAGTTCTCTAGCTTTGTTGGAAATTCCGATCAAGGGCAGATGGCATGCATGGAGTAATGCTACTTCTGGAGCTTGCGTTGGTTCTTCCCTTGAAGAGGAAAGGGTGATGCAGCAAAGTAGAGATAAGTATTTCCCTTAGTTTGAGAACCAAGGTATCAATCCAGTAGGAGAAAACTCACAAATCACCAATACATGCACAAACAATCAGACAACTTGCACACAACGTGATAAACGGGTTGTCAATCCCTTCATGGTTACTTGCAAAAGTGAGATCTGATAGAGATAGATGAAACTAAACAAACGATAAAGTAAGTATTTTCGGTATGTTTGGCTTATAGATTGCAAAGTAAAAGATTTCAGAATAGTAGATCGGAAACTTATATGATGGAAAATAGACCCGGGGGCCATAGGTTTCACTAGAGGCTTCTCTCAAGATAGCAAATAATATGGTGGGTGAACAAATTACTATCGAGCAATTGATAGAAAAGCTCAAAGTTATGACAATATGCAAGGCAATGATTATGAAATATAGGCATCACGTCCGTGTCAACTAGACCGAAACGGTTCTGCATCTACTACTATTACTCCAGACATCGACCGACTCCCGCCTGCATCTAGAGTATTAAGTTCATGAAGAACAGAGTAACGCATTAAGTAAGATGACATGATGTAGAGGAATAAACTCAAGCAATATGATGTAAACCCCATCTTTTTATCCTCGATGGCAACAATACAATAAGTGCCTTGCTGCCCCTACTGTCACTAGGAAAGGACACCGCAAAAGAATGAACCCAAAGCTAAGCACTTCTCCCATTTCAAGAAAAACCAATCTAGTTGGCCAAACCAAACCGATAGTTCGATGAGAATTACAAATATACCAAATCATGCGTAAAAGAATTTAGAGAATATTCAAATAATATTCATAGATAAGCTGATCATAAATCCACAATTCATCAGATCTCGACAAACACACCGCAAAATAAGATTACATCGGATAGATCTCCAAGAACATCGAGGAGAACATGGTATTGTGAATCAAAGAGAGAGAAGAAGCCATCTAGGTACTAGCTATGGACCCGTAGGTCTGTGGTAAACTACTCACGCTTCACCGGAAGGGCAATAGAGTTGATGTAGAAGCCCTCCGTGATCGAATCCCCCTCCGGCAGGATGCTGAAAAAGGACCCTAGATGGGATCTCACGAGTACAGAAGGTTGCGTCGGTGGAAAAGTGTTTTCGTGGATACTTTTGGTGGTTTGGGAATATATGTGAGTATATAGGCCAAGGAATTAGGTCAGGGGAGTCACAAGGGTCCCACAAGGCAGGGGGCGCGCCCTACCCCCTGGGCGCGCCCTCCCCCCTTGTGGCCGCCTCGTGGCTCTTCCGACTTGATCTCCAAGTCTATGGGGTGTCTTCTGGTCCAAGAAAAATCATCACGAAGGTTTTATTCCGTTTGGACTCTGTTTGGGATTCCTTTTCTGTGAAACTCAAGAACAAGGAAAAAACAGAAACTGGCACTTGTCTCTAGGTTAATAGGTTAGTCCCAAAAATAATATAAAATAGCATATTAATGCATATAAAACATCCAAAACAGATAATATAATAGCATGGAACAATAAAAAATTATAGATACGTTGGAGACGTATCAAGCATCCCCAAGCTTAATTCCTGCTCGTCGTCGAGTAGGTAAATGATAAAAACAGAATTTTTGATGTGGAATGCTACCTAACATATTTATCCATGTAATTTTTCTTTATTGTGACATGAATTTTCAGATCCATAAGATTCAAAACAAAAGTTTAATATTGATATAAAAACAATAATACTTCAAGCATACTAACAAGGCAATTATGTCTTCTCAAAATAACATGGCGAATTAAAGAAAGCTTATCCCTACAAAATCATATAGTCTGGCTATGCTCCATCTTCATCACACAAAATATTCAAATCATGCACAACCCCGATGACAAGCCAAGCAATTGTTTCATGCTTTTGATGTTCTCAAACTTTTTCAAATTTCACGCAATACATGAGCGTGAGCCATTGACATAGCACTATAGGTGGAATAGAATATGGTGGTTGTGGAGAAGACAAAAATAAGGAGATAGTCTCACATCAACTAGGCGTATCAATGGGCTATGGAGATGCCCATCAATAGATATCAATGTGAGTGAGTAGGGATTTCCATGCAACGCATGCACTAGAGATATAAGTTTATGAAATCTCAAAAAGAAACTAAGTGGGTGTGCATCCAACTTGCTTGCTCATGAAGACCTAGGGCAATTTGAGGAAGCCCATCGTTGGAATATACAAGCCAAGTTCTATAATGAAAAATTCCCACTAGTATATGAAAGTGATAACAGAGGAGACTCTCTATCATGAAAATCATGGTGCTACTTTGAAGCACAAGTGTGGAAAAAGGATAGTAACATTGCCCCTTCTCTCTTTTCTCTCATTTTTTTCTTTTATTTTGTTTGGCTTCTTTGGCCTCTTTTTTTCCTCACATGGGCAATGCTCTAATAATGAAGATCATCACACTTTTATTTACTTACAACTCAAGAATTACAACTCCATACTTAGAACAAAATATTACTCTATATGAATGCCTCTGGCGGTGTACCGGGATGTGCAATGAATCAAGAGTGACATGTATGAAAGAATTATGAACGGTGGCTTTGCCACAAATACGATGTCAACTACATGATCATGCAAAGCAATATGACAATGATGGAACGTGTCATAATAAACAAAACGGTGGAAAGTTGCATGGCAATATATCAAGGAATGGCTATGGAAATGCCATAATAGGTAGGTATGGTGGCTGTTTGGAGGAAAGTATATGATGGGTGTATGGTACCGATGAAAGTTCCGCGGTACTAGAGAGGCTAGCAATGGTGGAAGGGTGAGAGTGCGTATAATCCATGGACTCAACATTAGTCATAAAGAACTCACATACTTATTGCAAAAATCTATTAGTTATCAAAATGAAGTACTACGCGCATGCTCCTAGGGGATAGATTGGTAGGAAAAGACCATCGCTCGTCCCCGACCGCCACTCGTAAGGAAGACAATCAATAAATACCTCATGCTCCAACTTCGTTACATAACGGTTCACCATACGTGCATGCTACGGGAATCACAAACCTTAACACAAGTATTTATCCAATTCACAATTACTCACTAGCATGATTCTAATATCACCATCTTTATATCTCAAAACAATCATAAGAAATCAAACTTCTCATAGTATTCAATGCACTTTATATGAAAGTTTTTATTATATCCCTCTTGGATGCCTATCATATTAGGACTAAATTTATAACCAAAGCAAATTACCATGCTGTTTAGAGACTCTCAAAATAATATACGTGAAGCATGAGAGTTCAATAATTTGTATAAAATAAAACCACCGTTGTGCTCTAAAAAGATATAAGTGAAGCACTAGAGCAAAATTGCCTAGCTCAAAAGATATAAGTGAAGCACATAGAGTATTCTAATAAATCACGATTCATGCATGTCCCTCTCAAAAGGTGTGTACATCAAGGATGATTGTGGCAAACTAAAAAGCAAAGAATCATATCATACAAGACGCTCCAAGCAAAACACATATCATGTGGTGAATAAAAATATAGCCTCAAGTGAAGTTACCGATAGATGAAGACGAAAGAGGGGATGCCTTCTAGGGCATCCCCAAGCTTAGGCTCTTGTTTGTCCTTGAATATTACCTTGGGGTGCCTTGGGCATCCCCAAGCTTAGGCTATTGCCACTCCTTATTCCATAGTCCATCAAATCCTTACCCAAAACTTGAAAACTTCACAACACAAAACTCAACAGAAAATCTCATAAGCTCCGTTAGTATAAGAAAAATAAATCACCACTTTTGGTACTATTGTGAACTCATTTTTTATTTATATTGTTGTAATATATACTATATTCCAACTTTTCCATGGTTCATCCCCCCGATACTACCCGTGTATTCATCAAAATAAGCAAACAACACATAGAAAACAGAATCTATCAAAAACAAAATAGTCTGTAGTAATCTGGATAGTTCGAATACTTCTGTAACTCCAAAATTATGAAAAATTATGACAACAGAGTCAATATGTATATCAATCTTGTGTAAAAAATTCAGAATTTTATGACGCTTCTGTGATTTTTAAAAATTCTGGGACTGGGCACAAAAGTTTCTATTTTTCAGCAAGATCAAATCAACTATCACCATAAGCCATCCCAAAGGACTTACTTGGCACAAACACTAATTAAAACACAAAACCACATCTAACCAGAGGCTAGATGAATTATTTATTGCAAAACAGAACCAAAAAGCAAAGAACAAAAAAATAAAATTGGGTTGCCTCCCAATAAGCGCTATTGTTTAACGCCCTTGGCTAGGAATAAAAACACAAATAGATCTAGGTATTGTCATCTTTGGTATGCAATTATTTTCTCATCAAATACTCCAAAACTCGTCTTAGAAAATATATCCTTTCCTTTATTTCCCTCCTAGTAGATGAACTTAAATAATGAGGATGACTTTGATTGGTAATTTTAACATTCATAAACCCATAGTCGGGATCATCACCATATATATCATCATATAAAACACGTATCTCATTTCTAACGGTTCCTTCATCATCTTATTCAAGCAATCCCTATTAAATCCTACATAAATTCCCCTTGTAATCCAATCAAACTCCTCATAAGCCTCAAGGTACAAAGATTCAGAGATTTCTGAATAGGGAACTCTCCTCCTAAGATTTTCACTATAATATTGATAATCCCTAGATTCCAAACTACACATAGTTTCTTTATCATGGAGGATGTCTTCAATTGGAGGGTGTTCAACATCTTTTTTATAGAAAGCAAAAATATCCCTAGCTTCTTGTATTATAAAATCAAATTCACGCATAAGAATGATGGTGGCCATCTTTTTAGCTATAGGATGATTAATGTTGGGAAGTTCGTAAAACACCTTTTGCAAAGCAGGATGGATATGCACAAATTTTCTTCCTAATTTCTCAACGAGCATAAAAATGGCATCCGCATAACAATTTGTGTCAAGCATAATAGATCTTTTACTAATAGGCATAGATCCGCATAACGAAGGTTGTCGTATCAGTCATCTTTCTGTGATTCTGTACATTGCCGGTGGGTAGGGATGTTTGGGCAAGGCGCCAAGTAAACACCTTAATTTTTATGGTGAGTACCCACAATTTCTTCCATGAAATCCCGACCAGCCTCAATATGGGAATGCCATGGGACATGCTCTAACCAGTCCGTCCGCTACTTCTTAGTTGCTGACAGTAGTCGATATGCTGAATGTATAGGAAAAAACTCCCTTTTTTATCATAGTGCCATGCCCAAAAGTCATCCTGCTCTCTCAAGCTCACATGAATGTTTGGGATTTCCTCCTTGTCCACCACAAGGAAAAGTTCATGAAGCTTAGCTATATTCCAAGTTGCCATGGTGTGCTCAATCAGATCCGAGACTTTTTGAGGTGGATTCATGGTTATAGGGGAAATCGCCCTTAGCTTATAATCACGAGGAATCCAAATGTCTAACCACATATTGGTTGTTTCCCCGTTCCATATCTTTTTTATTAGCCCCAACTTGAGGGTATCCCTTCCGTCCACAATATATAGAACGCCATACCTGAGAAGGATAGCTTCCCAACTCCGCATCAATAATAGAACAGGAAGGATAATAGACTGCCTTGAGAACCCAGGCACTAAGGGGGGAAGGTTCCTACAAGAGGCGCCAAGCTTGGCGAGCAAGAAGTGCCAAGTTAAACAGTTCAATGTCTTGGAATCCCATACCTCTCATAAATTTTGGTTGAGTCATGACTTCCCATGAGACCCAAGCCATTTTACGCTCACCCTTTTTTGATCCCCACCAGAACTTCCTTAGGAGACCATTAATGTGATGATAGAGCCCGCGAGATAGTTTAAAACATGCCATAGAGTAAGTCAGAATAGCTTGGGCTACGGACTTGATTAAAACTTCTTTTCCACTGACAGAGAGTGCCTTTTTCGTCCATCCCTGGACTTGCTTCTAGATCCTATCTTTAAGATATTTCAAGGAACACTCCTTGGATCTCCCCATGTTCAAAGGGAGTCCCAAGTACTTCTCAGAAAGTTTCTCATTTCGCACGTCGAAAGTTTGCATGATTTCTTGCCGTAACTATTTAGAACATCCCTTGCTGAAAGATATAGAGAACTTATCTTTATTTATACGTTGTCCCGAGGACCCGCAATATCTCTATAGTAAAGCATCCACTCGCACTACCATCTCAGGAGTAGCATTGAAAAAGAGTAAGGTGTCATCAACAAAAAGAAGGTGGATTCACCTATGGGAACTAGGAGCCACCATGATGTCATGTACCATCTCGCTTGGTTTGAAGGATTTAAGCAAGCTGGAAAGGCCCTCAGCTGCCAACAAGAATAGCGACGGTGATATAGGACGACAATCCCCTAGAGGGCTTGAACTCATCCAACTTTCCACCAATGAACATGACCGAAACAACACACCTCATGACAGAGTCAGTAAATCTTGGGCTGATTCCATGCTTCAACATTACTGCTTTCAGAAAGGGCCACTCCATCCTATCATATGCCTTCATCATATCAAGTTTCAATGAACAAAACTCGTTCCCCTTCACTCTATTTTCCATGTAATGCAAACACTCATAAGCAGATATAAAATTATCAGTGATGAGTCGGCCACGCACGAATACATATTGTTCTTCAGAGACGATGTCGGGGAGAATTTTTTTGACTATACACAGTAGGGCAAAGCCCCACTGCAACTTTTATAAATTAGAAAGGAGCCAAAAGGTCTTACAAAGAGCAACTAGGCTTGAGCTAAGCCTAAAAAAGGGCCAAAAAAGAACAAGAAAAGAAAGAAAAGGAAAGAAGAAAGGAAAAGAAAAAAGGCCCTAACTATAACAAGAATTAAAATAGGAGGTCCAGCCAATTGATGAATAAATCTGCATGCTTGCCTTTGATCCTGTATCTGAGCCAGTTTAGTTCCATAAGATAAATCTCATTCCATCTCTGAAATGAATGTTGAATCTGTTGGAAGATCAAATTGTTTCTGGATATCCAAATGGCCCAAGAGGCAATTATGATAATTTCCATGAAGAAAGGGAGACCAAGTCTGGCCTTTAGGTCAATCAAAGCTTCCCGGATTGAGCTAGGGTTATCTTTGTTTGGAAAAAAGTTCCAGCATCATTCTGCAAAAGTGCAACCCTAGAACGGGTGGAATAAGGTTTCCTCATGTTGACAGTTCATCAGTGCACAATTGTATGATTCCAGGTAGAAATTCTTTCTTCTTAGCAGATTTCTTGTATTAACCCTGTCATGCAGAATCATCCAGAAAAAGATTTTGTGCTTGGGATGACAAGATCATTTCCAAATCCATTGAAACTATGGTGGGACCATTCTTACCCCAGTCATCACCTTGTATGATTTTTCAGTAGAGAATTTTGGTGATCCCCACATATAACTCCAAGTATTTGTACTGTCAATATGCTTTGAAGATCTGAGTTCTTCACAAATAGTTTCTAGCTGTTGGAACTACTGATAGGCTTGGGTTGTTAGAGGCAAATGGAACAAATCTTCCAGGTATTCATGTTGAAGAGCATTATGGACTAAAATTTCTATATCTGTGGCAAATGAGAGCAACTGAGGAAATTCCAGTTGTAAGCAATTGGAATGCCATAGATCAACCCAGAAAAAAGCAGATTTCCCATCACCCAAATTGCATCTGGCCATGGACTTGAAAAGATAAATAAGTTTGAGGTTAGCTTTCCACCAGAAAGTGCCCAAGGTCTATTGTCCAGGCAATTGACCATTTTCATAATAAGCCTCCTAAATTAACTTGACCCAGGCAATGTAATGTCTGTTATAGAATTTATGCAAAAAATTAACAAGAGAGCTTTATTTTGAACATTCAAATCTTGGCCCCTAAACCCCCTTGACTTTTGGGTCTACAAACCACTTGCCATTTTACCAGTGTAGGTCTCTGGTCCTCCAAATCAGGCCCCCTCCAAAGGCAGTGTCTTAGATATTTGATAATCTGCTTTTTTAAATAGTTTCAGGTAGCTCTAGGTAGCACATAAAGAAAATATGCAAAGATGCCAGGATAGACTTGACCAATAATAATCTGCCAACTTGAGTCATAAAAGTGCCCAGACCCAATAGCTTGTTTGCAATTGTTAGAAGGGAGAGAGGGATTTGGTGGAATAGTTCATGTATTGCTTGAGCCTCGTAGGCATATATATAGGATTACAATGACCAACTTGGAGTACAAGACAAGGCAGGACCAAATCCTAGTCTATCCTATACTTCCTAATAATCATGTACTCAACATCCCCCCGCAGTCACAACGGTAGCAATGCAGACGATGAGACTGGAGAAGAATCCGAAGGAAAGCTGACGAACACCCCCATAGTCGTAAAGGTCGACGCATCACGGAAGTCATGCCTGGAGTAGAAACCGACGAGGTTGCTCAAGCAAGGCGGTAGCCCTTTGTGCCATTTGTCGAAGTAGCCGAGAGCGTAGGGTGGTGTAGCCGTGGTCGAGGTAGCCTGTGCGAAGAATGTCGTGGTCGATGTTGAGTCGGGGTGGCCGATGTCGAGGAAGTCGCCGTGGAGCCGCGGGCGCAAGGAGGCGCCGAGTTAGTCATGGGCGCAGTAGTGTCGAACTAGGGGTGCGCCAGGGAGAAGATGTTGTTGACGACGCATTGCGCCGGGGTTGCCATGCCCGGGGACACATCGTAGACGAAGGCACACTTCGGTGTTGCCAGCACCAGACATGCGTAGACTGGGACCTGCATGAGTTGTACGCCATGTCGAAGAAGTTGGAGAGGCCAGCAGAGAAGGACTCGATGACAGTTTCGGCATCAATTGGCGTGGGGCCGATGTCGCCCGCGGTTGTCGGAGTAGATGAAGTGATCGAGGTAGATGACAGTAATGCTGGCGACGGGCTGGGGCCAGACAAAGATGAAGGTGGTGGACGGGCGGCGGTGGCTACGGCGATAGCGGCGGCGGCTTGGTTAGGAGCGCGGCAGCGGTGCTCGAAGTAGGCGAGGAACCCGACAACGTGATGAAGACCGACGCGCACGGTGGCGTTCCTGCGCCAAGGGAGGTGGCGCGGTGCATACCATGGGAATTCGATGTGCGGGGACGACGGTGAACCGCAGACCGCGGCGCCACGGATTGAAGGGGCGATGCGGCGGAAGCAGGCAAGTCATGGCGACGGTGGAAAGACCTTAGGATGGCGGCGAGGACCGCGAGTCGCGGCGCTATGGCCCTAAGAGGGAACGCAGCGGCAAAGCCCGGGTCGGTCCAACCACGGGGACAACCTCGGGGTGGCGGCGGGAATCGCGAATTGCGGCACTACGGCCCGAAGGGGCGACGCAGCGATGGCACGTGAGTCGATGCAGCCACGAGGAGAACCACGGGGCGGTAGCATGTTGCTCGATTGGTGGAGGGGCGCGCTGAACTTGGGGATGATCTTCATAGGACCTGCGGAGGCGCGCGCAACTGACGGGCCAGGTCGTTCGCGGGCGTAGATGAGGCAGATAACCCACAAGTATAGGGGATCACAACAGTTTTCGAGGGTAGAGTATTCCACCCCAATTTATTGATTCGACACAAGGGGAGCCAAAGAATATTCTCAAGTATTAGCAGTTGAGTTGTCAATTCAACCACACCTGGAAGACTTAATATCTGCATCAAAGTATTTAGTAGCAAAGTAGTATGGAAGTAACGGTAACGGTGGCAAAATTGACAGTAGAAGTTTTGAAGTAATTGTAACAGTGGCAACGGTAAAGTAACTAAGCAAGGATCAATATGTGAAAAGCTTGTAGGCATTGGATCTGTGATGGATAATTATGTCAGATGCGATTCCTCATGCAACAGTTATAACATAGGGTGACACAGAACTAGCTCCAGTTCATCAATGTAATGTAGGCATGTATACCGAATATAGTCATACGTGCTTATGGAAAAGAACTTGCATGAAATCTTTTGTCCTACTCTCCCGTGGTAGTGGGGTCCTATTGGAAACTAAGGGATATTAAGGCCTCCTTTTAATAGAGTACCGGACCAAAGCATTAACACTTAGTGAATACATGAACTCCTCAAACTACGGTCATCACCGGGAGTGGTCCCGATTATTGTCACTTTGGGGTTACCGGATCATAACACATAGTAGGTGACTATTGACTTACAAGATAGGATCAAGAACTCACATATATTCATGAAAACATAATAGGTTCAGATCTGAAATCATGGCACTCAGGCCCTAGTGACAAGCATTAAGCATAGCAAAGTCATAGCAACATCAATCTCAGAACATAATGGATACTAGGGATCAAACCCTAACAAAACTAACTCGATTACATGATAAATCTCATCCAACCCATCACCGTCCAGCAAGCCTACGATGGAATTACTCACGCACGGCGGTGAGCATCATGAAATTGGTGATGGAGAAAGGTTGACGATGATGACGGATTCCCCTCTCCGGAGCCCCGAACGGACTCCAGATCAGCCCTCCCGAGAGTGATTAGGGCTTGGCGGTGGCTCCGTATCGTAAAACGCGATGAATCCTTCTCTTTGATTTTTTTCTCCCCGAACGTGCATATATAGAGTTGGGGTTGAGGTCGGTGGAGCTCCAGGGGGCCCACAAGGCAGGGGGCGCGCCCAGGGGGGTAGGCGCGCTCCCACCCTCGTGGACAGGGTGTGAGCCCCCTGGTCTTGATTATTTCGCTAGTATTTTTTATTTATTCCAAAAATATTCTCGGTGAAGTTTCAGGTCATTCCGAGAACTTCTATTTCTGCACAAAAATTACACCATGGCAATTCTGCTGAAAACATCGTCAGTCCGGGTTAGTTCCATTCAAATCATGCAAGTTAGAGTCCAAAACAAGGGCAAAAGTGTTTGGAAAAGTAGATACGATGGAGACGTATCAACTCCCCCAAGCTTAAACCTTTTCTTGTCCTTAAGCAATTCAGTTGACAAACTGAAAGTGATAACGAAAAACTTTTACAAACTCTGTTTGCTCTTGTTGTTGTAAATATGTAAAGCCAGCATTCAAGTTTTCAGCAAAGATTATGAACTAACCATATTCACAATAACACTTAGGTCTCATGTTTACTCATATCAATGGCATAATCAACTAGCGAACAATAGTAATAAATCTCGGATGACAACACTTTCTCAAAACAATCATAATATGATATAACAAGATGGTATCTCGCTAGCCCTTTCTAAGACCGCAAAACATAAATGCAGAGCACCTCTGAAGATCAAGGACCGACTAGACATTCTAATTCATGGTAAAAGAGATCCAGTCATAGTCATACTCAATATAAATTAATAGTAATGGATGCAAATGACAGCGGTGCTCTCCAGCTGGTGCTTTTTAATAAGAGGGTGATGATTCAATGTAAAAGTAAATAGATAGGTCCTTCGCAGAGGGAAGCAGGGATTTGTAGAGGTGCCAGAGCTCGATTTTGAAACATAGATAAATAATATTTTGAGCGGCATACTTTCATTGTCAACATAACAACCGAGCGATCTCGATATCTTCCATGCTACACACAGTATAGGCGGTTCCCAAATAGAATGGTAAAGTTATACTCCCCCACCACCAACAAGCATCAATCCATGGCTTGCCCGAAACAACGGGTGCCTCCAACTAACAACAGTCCTGCGGGAGTTTTGTTTGCAATTATTTTGATTTGAGCATGGGACTGGGCATCCCGGTGACCAGCCATTTTCTCGTGAGTGTGGAGCGGAGTCCACTCCTCTTGAGAATAACCCACCTAGCATGGAAGATACAGACAGCCCTAGTTGATACATGAGCTATTTGAGCATACAAAACATAATTTCATTTGAAGGTTTAGAGTTTGGCACATACAAATTTACTTGGAACGGCAGGTAGATACCGCATATAGGAAGGTATAGTGGACTCATATGGAATAACTTTGGGGTTTATGGAAGTGGATGCACACGCAGTATTCTTGCTTAGTGCAAGTGAAGGCTAGAAAAAGACTGGGAAGCGACCAACTAGAGAGCGACAACAGTCATGAACATGCATTAAAATTAATAAACATTGAGTGCAAGCATGAGTAGGATATAATCCACCATGAACATAAATATCGTGGAGGCTATGTTGATTTTGTTTCAACTACATGCGTGAACATGTGCCAAGTCAAGCCACTCGAATCGTTCAAAGGAGGATACCATCCTATCATACCACATCACAACCATTTTAATAGCATGTTGGCATGCAAGGTAAACCATTATAAACTCCTAGCTAATTAAGCATGGCATGAGCAACTATAATCTCTAATTTTCATTGCAATCATGTTTCATTCATAATAGGCTGAATCAGGAACGATGAACTAATCATATTTACAAAAACAAGAGAGGTCGAGTTCATACCAGCTTCTCTCATCTCAATCAGTCCATCATATATCGTCATTATTGCCTTTCACTCGCACGACCGAACGGTGTGGGTAATAGTAATAGTGCATGTGCAGTTGGACTAAGCTAGAATCTACAAGCATTTAATACATAGGAGAAGACAAGGTAACATGGGCTCTTTGTTAAATAAACAATAATGCATATAAGAGCCACTTCAACATTTTCATTATGGTCTTCTCCTCTCGACCCCCAAAGAAAAGAAAAGAAATAAAACTATTCACATGGGAAAGCTCCCAACAAGAAAAAGAAGAACGGGAAATCTTTTTGGGTTTTCTTTTAGTTATTACTACTATAGGCATGGAAAGTAAACTAGCTAAAAGCTACAACTAATTTTTTTGGGTTTTCTTAAGGTTTTTCCAACACACAAGAAGAAAGCGAGAAAAAGAAAATAAACTAGCATGGATAGTACAATGAAAAAGTATGAGCACCGACAACTGGAATGAGTGTGTGAACATGAATGTAATGTCGGTGAGAAATACGTACTCCCCCAAGCTTAGGCTTTTGGCCTAAGTTGGTCTATGCCCACGGATCAAAGTGGTCCTCTCCAGTGTACTGAGGAGGATCCTCGGGGTGCCACCGGTTGGCGAGCTCCTCCGGATCCCAGTGATAAACCGACTACCAATAAGGGTCAAGTGGTGGCTCCGGCTCAGCCTCTTGAGCAGGTGTCACGCTCAAGTATGCATGAATGGACTTCGGCAAAATGAGGTACGTTCTTAACATCTTCAGCTTTAATACCCTTTTCTTTCATAGATTTCTTTGCCTCTTACATATCTTCAGGACTGAGAAATAGAATACCCCTCTTCTTCGGGGTTGGCTTAGGAGTTGGTTCAGGAAGTGTCCAATCATTTTCATTACTCAACATATTATTCAATAGCAATTCAGCTTGATCAACAGTTCTTTCCCTGGAAACACAACCAGCACAACTATCCAGGTGGCCTCTAGAAGCATCGGTTAGTCCATTATAAAAGATATCAAGTATTTCATTTTTCTTGAGAGGATGATCAGGCAAAGCATTAAGTAATTGGAGAAGCCTCCCCCAACTTGTGGGAGACTCTCTTCTTCAATTTGCACAAAATTATATATTTCCCTTAAGGCAGCTTGTTTCTTATGAGCAGGGAAATATTTAGCAGAGAAGTAATAAATAATATCCTGGGGACTACGCACACAACCAGGATCAAGAGAATTAAACCATGTTTTAGCATCACCCTTTAATGAGAATGGAAATAGTTTAAGGATATAGTAGTAGCGAGTTTTCTCATCATTAGTGAATAGGGTGGCTATATCATTAATTTAGTAAGATGTGCCACAACAGTTTCAGATTCATAGCCATAGAAAGGATCAGATTCAACCAAAGTAATTATCTCAGGGTCGACAGAGAAATCATAATCCTTATCGGAAATACAGATAGGTGAAGTAGCAAAAGCAGGGTCATATTTCATTCTAGCATTCAAAGATTTTTCTTTCAGCTTAGCTAATAATTTCTTAAGATCATATCTATCATTGCAAGCAAGCAAATCTCTAGTAGTTTCTTCATCCATAACATAACCCTCAGGCACAATGGGCAATTCATATCTAGGGGGAGAATCTTCATCATCACTTTCATCAATATTAACAGTTTCAATTATTTCATTCTCTCTAGCCCTAGCAAGTTGTTCATCCAGAAATTCACCTTGTGGCACAGTAGTATCAAGCATAGAAGTAGTTTCATCATAAGTATCATGCATAGCAAAAGTGGCGTCATCGATAACATGCGACATATCAGAATTAATAGCAGAAGCAGGTTCAGGTGTCGCAAGTTTACTCAAAACAGAAGGTGAATCAAGTGCGGAGCTAAATGGCAGTTCCTTACCTCCCCTCGTAGTTGAGGGACAAATCTTGGTTTTTTCGTCTTTCAAGTTCCTCATAGTGATCAACAGATATAAATCCCAAGTGGCTCAAAGAATAGAGCTCTGCTCCCCGGCAACGGCGCCAGAAAATAGTCTTGATAACCCACAAGTATAGGGGATCGCAATAGTTTTTGAGGGTAGAGTATTCAACCCAAATTTATTGATTCGACACAAGGGGAGACAAAGATTATTCTCAAGTATTAGCAGTTGAGTTGTCAATTCAACCCGTCGGGGGAAAATGACACCTATGGGATCACTGGAATCCCTTCTACGGTTGGCGGGCGCGGGGTTGTGCAAAGAGCGGGTCTAGGAGCCAGCACAAAGATCGTTTACCCAGGTTCGGGCCGCGAGGATGCGTAATACCCTAGTCCTGCTTTGGTGTGTATTTGAGTGTTCTTGAGCTTTTGAACTAGCTACGGTGCGTGCGTCGTCCAAAGATTCGAATCCTCTCCCAGTACGCCGCGGGCCTCCTTTTATAGGTAAATGGGCTGCCATAGTGGCACACAGGAGGTGGAAAGTTAAACAGTGCACAAGCTTATCGCCTGTCATTACAAGATAAAGTGCATTAAATGCGCTACTTAGGTGTCCACTTGCTTTATCGGGGGCGGTAACGAGGTTCGTCCCGTCCGTCGCCGCTCCGCCTTGCTCCGGCACGTGTCCAGGCCAACGAGGCATACAACGCCACGTAGGCTGGCAGGCTGCTGAGTTGGCGTGGTGGTAGGGTCTTCATGAAGATCTGCATGCCACCACGCAGGTGCTTTCTGAGTTGGCCTAGAGGACGCACGTCGCCACGCAGGTGTTCGCCTAGTTGATGGGCTGGCAGCTGCATGGGAATGGCGGCAGAGCTTTGGCAGATGTGGGCCTGGCTGCGGCCCCGCGGATGTCTTCGGCAAGAGTCTTGCCGGGGCCCCGGCAAGGGTCTTGCCGTGGCGTTGTGGTCGTCCCCAGCAAGGGGCTTGTCGGGGGTCTCGTGGGTATCCTCGGCAACGATCTTGCCGAGGATCATCGTCTTCTGACGCATCTGATTTTGTATGCTTCTGGTCTTCACAAAGATCTGCATGCCACCATGGAGGCGCCTCCCGAGCTTTGGTTCCAATGTGGTTAAGGGCATCGGGACTCTCAAGCTCGAGGGTGGCAGCCCTGCTGGTGCTGGGCAAGTTGCCCCGGCAAGGCTCTTGCCGGGGATGTGGAGGCCGCCCCGGCAAGGGCCTTGCCGGGGGAGTCCACCTTGCCCTTCTGCTCTTTGTGTTTCCGTCTTGGCATTGATCTAGTCGTCTTGTGCCTTTACTTCCTCTGCCCCGCCAAGCGTGTCCAGGGGCGTGGGGCTGCGACTGCCAGCGCACAAGTAAAGGGGTGCAAAAAAGGGGACCCCTACTTTTGTACACCGACAGGAGCCCCCGGGCCTGGGCCACATATAAGCGCGGAGCATTATTGGGCCAGGCCCAGAACGGTGCGCGGGCGCGCGTGCGATGGAGTTTTTACCGTAGTAACTCCCTCGCTCGCTTGCGCTTCCCCACGACCCGCGTTGAATGCGTGACGTGGGGGTCGTGCGTGGGGCAGTTGCTGCCCTCATGCGTCACATCATAGTAAAGAGGCGGCTTGCGCCTTCCCCATAAAAAGAGGAAAACGCAGGGGCGTGGCTCATTTACTAAGTGGACTCGAGTCGTGGCCTTCGAGGCGCCCGTGCCCCACAATCACGGGGTGGAAAACGGTCGCCTCACTCGTCTTCTTGATTTTGGTTTGCTCGCCACATGTCCCCCATGCCTCGAAGATGGTAAGCGGTGGACCAGGGGGGGCACGGGCCTTAAATGACGAGGCAGGGAACCGGGCCGTCGCTGATTGGAGCAGCGGGTCGGTCTCGATTCCCTGCGTCTCAGGTGGCCGGATTGGCTAAGCGGGGCGGCCGAGCCCCGGCCCCGCCCCTTTGTAAGAAGGGGAGGTGGATGGCACCCCTCAACCCTCCGCCATTCATCTCCTTCCACCTTGCCTTTTTCCTTTCTTCTGCTATGGCGAGAGGGCGCGCCGGCACTTCGATGGCAGTGACGAGGGTCTCTGCTCGACAGCGCGCCCCTCCTTACCAAGAGCTCATAGCGGCGGAGCCGGCCGCGAGAGGAAGGGGGAGGGGGCGAGGCCGAGGTCGCCGTGGCGCTCGGGGAAGAGGGGGACGGGGTGGCGCACCGGCCTCGCCTTCACCAGCGGCCCCTCCCCCAATGGAGGGCCACGTCGGGGACCAGCCTCGCGAGTTCGTCATCAGGCTGCACCGGCCAGTGCGTCGTCGCCTTCGTCTCCCTACTCCGTTCGCTCTGGAGATGGAGCTCGACCCGCCACAGACTCTGAGGTTGCATCTGAGGGGCTGCGGGAATGGCAGGACGCGGGTCGATGTCGACTTCCCCGCCCCTCACATCATGTATCTTTGTCGCGGATGGAAGACCTTCGCTCGTGCCCACAGCCTGTCGGAGGGGCTCATTATCTACTTCAAATTAATGGAGAACGGCCTGCTCTCCGTCAAGGTCTTTGGGGACTTGGGAACTCGCCTGAAGTGTTGCGTGGAGAGCTCCTCCGATGATGAAGACTCCTCCTCAAGCTGGAGTGACGAGGAGGACAGCGACAGCGACAGCGACGACAAGGGCGTTAGGCGGGAGGACGCCGACTCCGACTGACCGCGTCACCCTCCCCCCTCAGCCATGCGCCCTGCCGAGGGCCTTCCTTGTCAAGCTCTCCATCGGCGCATTCCCGTCGCCTCTCTTTTGCCTTCACGTGCCGCACCTGGGAGGAAAGGGGCAAGAACGGAGATCACGGCGCACTTATCTTTTTTTAGTTTTTAAGCATGTGGGCACTTGTTAGATTTAAACCTTGTAACCCCCTTTCTCATGTTTGCATTATGTACGAACTGTACCTATTTGGAACGTATTAATGAAAAAAGGGTGTTTTTCGTTTTTTTGTGCGTGAGCGGGGCCCATGCCAAGGAATAAATCCTTGTTATTTTTAAGATAAACATTGTCGCCCGGCAACAGGCCTTGCCGTCCCCTTACTTCATTCACGACCATACTCACGCTCTCGGCGGAGGCAGGGGCGAAGTAGGGTTAGGCCCCTCGTTTGCTTCCTTGTCACCGCAACTACAACCAAGTTCCAACCCAGGGAATAGTTCCTGGGCACAGGAAAGGGGGAGCACGGTGGCCCAGGAATAAACGAGGCTTCATACGTCCCAATTCCACATGGAAATGCATAACAGGGGATAAGGGACTTATCTGGATCTGCAGCCCCCAGCAACCTTGGCTTGCCGCGGTCGGGTGCTTGAATCTGTAGCCCCCGGCAATGGCTTGCCGGGGTCGGGGATGTCGATCCGTCTCCTTGCCCTTAAATGGCTTAGCAGAAACACATGTGCAGCCTACGAACCAAAGAACAGACTAGAAAGGACGGAAAGACACACACTCGACCTCTATGCTAGGGGTTAGTTGCTGCCGGGCACTATCAACCCTACCATAGAGACTTAACCTAGCATGCATGCTAAAACTTAAGGCGCCAACGCTTCATTTATTTATGCTCAGGGTCTGCGCCTGGCTTTGTACAAAGGGTTACATGCCTTATTGGCAAGGTTTGTGCAAAAGGTGGCTTGCCGGGAGGCCCGGCAACCGCGCCTCATGGGTAAATCTTACGAAGATGTTCAATGTTCCAGGAGTTGCTCACTGGGATACCATCTTCGGTCTCCAGGCGGACTGTGCCAGGCCTGGTGACTCGTATTACCTGATAAGGGCCTTCCCACTTCGGCGTCAACTTGTTGGAATTCATGGCGAGTGAACGCGCCGAAGAACAAGGTCACCTTCCTCAAGGCTTCGGGCATGAACCTTGCGGCTATGGTAGCGGCACAAGGCCTGATAGTAGCGTGCAGCTCACACAGCCGCCCGAAGACGATCTTCTTTAAGGAGCGTCGCGTCATCTTGCCGCAACTGCTCTTGCTCAAGCTCGTCATAAGCGAGCACTTGAGGTGACCCGTATGTGAGTTCCGTGGGGAGAACTGCTTCTGCCCCGTATACTAGGGCAAAGGGTGTCTGGCTGGTGGCTCGATTTGGCGTCATTCTGACCGACCAAAGAACCATCGGCAACTCATCAATCCAGTGCCTTCCACACTTGTGCAGCCTGCCAAAAGTCTTCGTCCTCAGGCCTCGCAGTACTTCAGCATTTGCCCTCTCCGCATGGCCATTGCTCCGTTGGTGTGCCACCGAAGCGAAACAGACCCTGCTACTGAGGTCCTGGATGTATTGCATGAAGGTGCGGCTTGTGAACTGCGTGCCGTTGTCGGTGATGACCCTGTTCGGCACACCAAAACGGCAAACTAGCCCCTTGAAGAACTTGACGGCTGACTGTGTTGTCACCTTCCTCACTGTCTCCACTTCGGGCCACTTTGTGAACTTGTCGATTGTGACGTACACGTACTCAAAGCCCCCGGCAACACGGGGGAAGGGGCCCAGTATGTCGAGCCCCCGACCGAAAATGGCCAGGAGAGAGGGATTGTTTGAAGGGCTTGAGCTAGTTGATGAAGCTTCTTCGAATGGAACTGACATGCTTCACACTTGGTTACTAGCGCAGCTGCATCCTGGAGGGCTGTGGGCCAGAAGAAACCTTGCCGGAATGCCTTGCCGGCAAGGGCCCTTGACCCTATGTGGGAGCCACACATACCTCCATGTATTTTTGCCAACAACTCTAGTCCGTCCTCTTGAGGAATGCACTTCAGCCTGACTCCGTTTGGCCTCCTTCTGTACAGGGTATCATCCAGAAACTGGTACATGTTGGACCGACGGGCTACTTTCTCTGCTTCTTCCACCTCCTCGGGGAGTTCTCCTGTTTGGAGGAAACAGACGGTGGGCTGCGCCCATGCCGGAGCCTGGGGCTCGACGGCAAGGACCAAAGGCACATCTTCGGCTGCAGGGGCAGCTGCCTCTACGGTCAGGGCTTGGGGCCCCTTCGGAGGTAGTTGCCCCTCGGCAAGCTTGGGGTACCTGGCAACCTCCTTGCCAGCGGCTCCTGGGAGGTCGGCGGGAAGGTACTTGCCGGGGCTTGTCTTCCTTCGCTTGTTCTACCCTGTTGATGGCTCTACGGATGGTTGTACTAACTGAAGTACAAAGGTACCTGGTTCCACAGGAAACTTGAGGGCGGCGCGTTTCGACAGGTCGTCGGCAATGTTGTTCTCCGCTCGGGGAACATGTTCTGCCTGTAGGCCATCGAAACGTTCTTCCAACTTCCTCACTTCATTCACATAGGCCTCCATCAACGGGCTCTGATAATCCTTGTTGACTTGCTTGACGACGAGCTGCGAATCACCCCTGATGATGAGCTTCTTGATTCTGAGGTCTGCCGTGAGCCTGAGACCAGCAAGCAACCCCTCGTACTCCGCCGTGTTGTTTGTTGATTTTTTCCCGGAGGAAGTGCATCTGGATTACGTACTTGAGGTGCTCTCCGGTGGGTGCGATGAGTAGCACGCCAGCACCAGCACCTTGGAGTGAGAAAGCTCCGTCAAAGTACATATCCACGCACTGCTCATCTCCCTGCCGGGAAGGTTGGTCTCTTGGATCTCCTCATCGGGCGTTGCAGTCCATTCTGCTATGAACTCTGCCAAAGCTCGGCTCTTGATCGTTGAAGTACTTTCAAACCTGAGGCCAAAGCTCGACAGCTCCAGTGCCCACTCCACAATCCTCCCTGTCGCATCTGGGTTGTGCAAAATCCGTTGCAAAGGGAGGCGGGTGACGACGGTGATCTCGTGTGCTTGGAAATAGTGGCACAGCTTTCTCGAGGCCATGAGAAGGCCGAAAAGCAGCTTCTGCATTCCAGAATATCTTGACCTAGCCCCCTGCAAGAGGGAACTGACAAAATACACTGGGTGCTGCACCATCTTCTTCTTCTATCCCACTTCGCCCATCTGCTCAGGCTCTGCCCCGCCGGGTTCGGGCCTTGCCGGGGGTTCTGGTTTGCCGGCGTCAGGTTCTACCGGGGTAGGCCCCGGCCCGTCGTCCGACGGCTTTGCTGCAACTGCTGCTTCTCCCCCAAGTTCCCTCTGCGCCACCAGCGCAAAACTGACCACTTGATTCGTTGCTGCTAAGTACAGCAGCAACGGCTCTCGTGGTTTAGGCGCGACTAGTACTGGCGTGGAGGAGAGGTACCTCTTCAAATCCTGTAGTGCTGCCTCTGCCTCCGGAGTCCATTTTACTGGACCCACCTTTTTCAACACTTTGAAAAAGGGGAGGGCGCGCTCAGCAGATTTGGAGATGAACCTACTCAGGGCAGCAACGCAGCCGGCGAGCCTACGGACGTCTTTGACCCATTTCGGCACCTCAATCTGCTCAATCGCTTTGATCTTGTCGGGATTTGCTTCGATTCCGCGTTGAGACACAAAGAACCCAAGAAGTTTGCCAGAGGGGACACCGAACACGCACTTATCTGGGTTGAGCTTGAGGTTGATCTTACGCAGGTTTGCGAATTTTTCTTCTAAATCTTGCACGAGCGTGGCCCTGTCCTTGGTTTTGACCACTATGTCATCCATATAAGCTTCCATATTTCTATGTAGCTGGGGCTCAAAACCAATCTGGACTGCTCAAGCAAACGTCGAACCAGCGCTCTTCAACCCGAAAGGCATTCGTACAAAACATTATGTACCACATGGGGTGATGAACGCGGTCTTCTCTTCATCTTCCTTCATCATGAAGATCTGGTGGTACCCTGAATAGGCATCGAGGAATGACAGCAGCTCACACCCGGCAGTAGAGTCTACAATCTGGTCGATGCGTGGCAGAGGGAAAGGATCCTTTGGACAGGCTTTATTCATGTCTGTGTAGTCAATACACAGCCTCCACTTCCCGTTTTCCTTACGCACCACCACCGGATTGGCCAACCACGTGGGGTGGAGTACTCCTCTTACTAGGCCTGCCGCCTCCAACTTCCTGATCTCTTCAATGATGAACTCTTGCCGCTCCAAAGCTTGCTTCCTGACCTTCTTCTTGACGGGCAATGCGTGAGGACAGACAGCAAGATGGTGCTCAATCACCTCCCTGGGAACGCCGGGCATGTCAGATGCTTGCCACGCAAATACATCGACATTCTCCCGCAGGAAGGCAACATGCGCGCTTTCCTATTTGCTGTCGAGGGTGGAGCTTATGGTGAAAGCCCCGCCCGTGTCGTCCTCCTTGATGGACACCTTCTTGGTTTCTGGTGGTGTAGCCTTGGACTTTTTGCTCTTATCGGTGGAGCTCTCTGGCACGTCCTCAATGGGAGCACAACACTCCAAAGAGGTGCGCTTGCCGGAGTGGGCGCAAGAGGTCTTGCCGGAAGAGGTCTTGCCGGCCTTCTTCCTCCCTGGAGCTTCAGCGGCAGGAGCAAGTGCCTGGGCGGCAGTTGCTGCACCCTCTCGGTAGAGTTGGTCAACGCAGATGAGTGCGTATTTCTTGTCAGAGGGGATGGCGATGATGGTCAGTGGCCCCGGCATCTTCAACGTGTTGTAGGCGTAGTGGGACGACGCCATGAACTTGGCCTGCGCTGGGCGGCCAAGGATCCCATTGTATGGCAAGGGGATCTCGGCGACATCAAAGACGATCTTCTCCGTCCTATAGTTCAGCTCGCCCCCAAACATAATGGGTAGCATGATTTTACCTTTAGGCTGGCTCCTTCCCGGGTTGACCCCTTGAAACGTGCCTGTTTCTTCGAGGTCTCCATCAGGAATCTGCAGCTTCTTGATCACAGCGGGCGAGATCAAATTCAGACCGGCCCCACCGTCAACCAACACTTTGGTCACCTTGAGGTTGCATATTGTTGGTGAAACCAACAACAGCAAACACCCGACCGCAGTTGTGCTGTCAGGGTGATCCTCGGTGTCAAAAACGATGGGCGTGCGGGACAACTTCAGTGGCCTCTGGGCATCGAACGATGGCTCCACCGTAGTGACCTCACGCGCCCACTGCTTCAGCTGGCGGTGTGAGGTGTGCAACGAGGCGCCACCGTCGACGCAAATAGCCTCTGTAGCCTTCTGGAACTCGTGCTCGCCGGACTGGTCATCCTCGTCGTGATCATCATCCTCCTCTTTCTTGTCGCGGCCCCGAGCGGGCCTCTCTTGTTGGTTATCTTTGCCGCGGCGACCCCCTTGGCCGCCACACTTCTTGCCAGATCCCTCAGCACCATCCTGACCCTTCTCCTTGTATCGCCTTTCATATTCAGCCTTCTGCTTTTCTGCAAGCAGCTCAACTTGTCGGCAGTTCTGGAGGTCATGGCCCTTGGTGCGGTGGATCTTGCAGTACTGCTTGTCGGAGCCCCTAGCTTGCCGGCGGCCGCCAGGGCCAAGTAGGCGGCACACCCGGCAACCTCCTTGCCGGGGTCGTCAACCTTAGCCTTTTTGGCGGCGCCGAGCTCGCCGGATCCCTCAACGGCAAGCACAGTCTTGCCCTTGCGCTTCCTGTTGCGGCGCCGGCCTTTCTTTGTCGGGGCGGCGGCGGCCGGCGTCCTCGCCGGGGTACTTCCTCCCCTCTTCAGGTCGAGCACATCTATCGGCCAGAACATAGAGTTCGGCCACATCTTTGACCTAGTTCATTGCGAACTCTTCACGCATCTTGCAGTTGCGCACATTCTGATGGAATGCGCTGATAACGGCGGCGGGATGAACATCTGGGATGTTGTACTGCACCCGGCTGAACCTCTGTATGTACTTGCGCAGGTTTTCGCCTTCTTTCTGGGGGATGATATGCAAATCGCTCGCCTGGCCATGAGCTTGGTGGCCTCCAGTGAAGGCGCCAACAAACTCATGACACAAATCCAACCAAGAAGAAATGGAATCCACTGGCAAGTGCATCAACCATGACATGACATTGGGTTTGAGTGCCAATGGGAAGTAATTGGCAAGCACCTTGTCGTCGCGAGCTCCAGCAGCTTGCATCGCGATGGTGTAGATGCTGAGGAAAACTCAGACGGGTGGGTCTTGCTGTTGTACTTCTCGCCAACATCGGGCTTGAACGTGCGGTGGGAGGGCCACTGAAACTGCCGTAGCTCTCGGGTAAAGGCCGAACAACCCACCTCGTAAGGCAGGTCGCCGGGCCCCCCCGGCACCGGGTGGTTCATAGTAGGCCCCGCACGCCGATCTGACTGATAGCGCATCTCCCGTTGTCGTTCGATGGTAGTTCGAGCGTATTCCTAGGCCCGCTCTCGAAGGACTTGGCGTTTGTCGCGGCGTGTCCATGGGTCGGACGACGCAGTGGAAACGTTGTTGCCGACGTCGGGTCGACGGGCCGGTGGCTGTTGCCGCGGCCGTGGGGGGGAGAGTGCACCATGGTCGCAGCATCTCTAGTACCCCCGTCGCCGGCATGCACCGGCTCGTCAGGACACTAGTGCGAGGGCCCCGCCGGGAGCGGCTCGTCTTTGTTGGCGAAGCCAACAAGGCTTCGGATGGTGGCTCTCCACTCGTCGAGCTTCTCCGCAGCAGGGGGAAGTCGAGGAGCAGTTGCACACGCACCAGCCCTTCTGCTGCCATAGGCGGCAGCTAGATCCGCGTAGACCGTGACGTGCTCCGACTTCTAACCGGGTTAGAAAGGGCTCTGTCGCGGTCTTGCGGTCGCATGCCGCCTGCACCAGCGTTTGAGCATGCAAGTCAGCCTGGTTCGTCCTGTGAGTGGCGCATAGGGCTCTTTCCGCGGCGGTGCCCGGGGGCTCCGGCATCGCGGTGCTGCTCATCGCGCGCGACTTGGGAAGGGAGCGGCGCAGGCGCCAGCTAGGGTGCCGTAGAGGCTGCTGCGCCGCCCATGGGCAGCACAGCCCCGCCCCCGGACCCAGTGGCGTGTGGATCCTCGTCTCGGATGCGGACGACGCAGCTCGCCTAGCTCCGCCAGAATGTTGTGGATGCTCGCGGGCCACATCTCCGGCCCCATCCGCGGGCACCCGGCCGCCTGCTCGCGCTGGCACGGATGGGCCAGCCCCGGACGAGCCGATCGCTGTGATCCCCTTCTTCTTGGGAGCCATGGTGATGAAGAACTGCTAGACCAGCTGCTAGACCGAATTTTCGCAACTGCGCTCCTACCTGGCGCGCCAAAGATGTCGGGGGAAAACGACACCTATGGGATCACTGGAATCCCTTGTACGGTTGGCGGGCACGGGGTTGTGCAAAGAGCGGGTGTCGGCGTCCTGGGAACGGGGGTCCCCAGACTTGCCTGCCTGCGTCCCATGGCGTGGCTTTGCTAGCAGGCATGTACGGCCCATCTTCATCAACAAGGCATCCAAGACCCTCGCGAGGCGGACGACGCAAGACCTCCTCAGGAGCGGCCTCGCCAGGCAGGCTCGTGAGGGGTGGAGAGATCAAGGCAAGGCAAACCTCGCGAGGTTCTCGTGACGTAAGCCATGACGATCGAGACCAGGCGGGCGCCAGCGCGCGCAGCGTCCTTGTTTTCTCTTTGGTGCTAAGGAGGTAAGCGCAGGCGCGGAGTACCGAGGCATCAAGCAAAGGTTTCCATATCAGTGCAACGAGACCAAGACCAGCAGGACGGCAAGACGGAGGTCACCATGGAGCCGAAGGCGGCGTCACCACTAGAGCCTTTTGCAGGCGAAGACCGCTTTTGTTAGGATGAGCTGTACTAGTTGTCCCCTTTCAAATTGGCCGTTGTTGGCTCCCTTCCCGCTCAATATTTGGGGAGAGGACCATGGCCTATATAAGTAGAACTAGCCACCACCGTAGGAGATAACTCATTCTGAGGCATCTCATCTCATCTTGAGTAATCCTCACCCACTCAAGTTGGCCAAGCACAAGAACACCTCATCCTCAGGAGGTAGTTCTTCCCCTTGTACTGTTCATCATCAGCCCAAGAGGCAATCCACCACCACCACACTGGAGTAGGGTATTACACCACAACGGTGGCCCGAACCAGTATAAATCTTGTGTCTCTTGTGATGTGAGTTCGTTGAGTTTGTCTGCGAGATCTTAGCAAGCTAGGACGTGGATCGGTAGGGGGAGAACTTCGCGCGCACCCTAGAGTTTGAACCTTAAGGGCTTTGCCCGAACCCGTGATCCGACAACGGGTCTAGGAGCCAGCACAAAGATCGTTTACCCAGGTTCGGGCCGCGAGGATGCGTAATACCCTAGTCCTTCTTTGGTGTGTATTTGAGTGTTCTTGAGCTTTTGAACTAGCTACGGTGCGTGCGTCATCCAAAAGATTCGAATCCTCTCCCAGTATGCCGCGGGCCTCCTTTTATAGGCAAAGGGGCTGCCACAGTGGCACACAGGAGGTGGAAAGTTAAACAGTGTACAAGCTTATCGCCTGTCATTACAGGACAAAGTGCATTAAATGTGCTACTTAGGTGTCCACTTGCTTTATCGGGGGCGGTAACGAGGTCCGTCCCGTCCGTCGCCGCTCCGCCTTGCTCCGGCACGTGTCCAGGCCAACAAGGCATGCAGCGCCATGTAGGCTGGCAGGCTGCCGAGTTGGCGTGGTGGTACGGTCTTCACGAAGATTTGCATGCCACCACACAGGTGCTTGCTGAGTTGGCGTAGAGGCCGCACGTCACCACACAGGTGTAAGCCTAGTTGATGGGCTGGCAGCTGCATGGGAATGGCGGCGGAGCTTTGGCAGATGTGGGCATGGCTGCGGCCCTGCGGATGTCTTCGGCAAGAGTCTTGCCGGGGCCCCGGCAAGGGTCTTGCCATGGCGTTGTGGTAATCCCCGCAAGGGGCTTGCCGGGGGTCGCGTGGGTATCCTCGGCAAGGATCTTGCCGAGGATTGTCGTCTTCTGATTCTCATCTGATTTTGTATGCTTCTGGTCTTCACAAAGATCTGCATGCCACCATGGAGGCGTCTCCCGAGCTTTGGTTCCAATGTGGTTGAGGGCATCGGAACTCTCAGGCTCGAGGGTGGCAGCCCTGCTGGTGCTGGGCAAGTTGCCCCAGCAAGGCGCTTGCCGGGGCTGCGGAGGCCGCCCCGACAAGGGCCTTGCCGGGGGAGTCCACCTCACCCTTCTGCTCTTTGTGTTTCCGTCTTGGCGTTGATCTAGTCGTCTCGTGCCTTTGCTTCCTCTGCCTCGGCAAGCGTGGCCAGGGGCGTGGGGTTGCGACTGCCCGCGCACAAGTAAAGGGGTGCAAAAAAGGGGACCCCTACTTTTGTACACCGACACAACCACACCTGGAAGACTTAATATCTGTAGCAAAGTATTTAGTAGCAAAGTAGTATGGAAGTAACGGTAATGGTGGCAAAAGTGACAGTAGCAGTTTTGAAGTAATTCTAACAGTGGCAACGGTAAAGTAACTAAGCAAAGATCAATATGTGAAAAGCTCGTAGGCATTGGATGAGTGATGGATAATTATGTCGGACGCGATTCCTCATGCAACAGCTATAGCATAGGCTGACACAGAACTAGCTCCAGTTCATCAATGTAATGTAGGCATGTATTCCAAATATAGTTACACGTGCTTATGGAAAAGAACTTGCATGACATCTTTTGTCCTACCCTCTCGTGGCAGCGGGGTCCTATTGGAAACTAAGGGATATTAAGGCCTCCTTTTAATAGAGTACCGGACCAAAGCATTAACACTTAGTGAATACATGAACTCCTCAAACTACGGTCATCACCGGGAGTGGTCCCGATTATTGTCACTTTGGGGTTACCGGATCATAACACATAGTAGGTGACTATTGACTTACAGGATAGGATCAAGAACTCACATATATTCATGAAAACATAATAGGTTCAGATCTGAAATCATGGCACTCGGGCCCTAGTGACAAGCATTAAGCATAGCGAAGTCATAGCAACATCAATCTCAGAACATAATGGATACTAGGGATCAAACCCTAACAAAACTAACTCGATTACATGATAAATCTCATCCAACCCATCACCGTCCAGCAAGCCTACGATGGAATTACTCACGCACGGCGGTGAGCATCATGAGATTAGTGATGGAGAAAGGTTGATGATGACGACGGCGATAGATTCCCCTCTCCGGAGCCCCGAACGGACTCCAGATCAGCCCTCCCGAGAGAGATTAGGGCTTGGCGCCGGCTCCGTATCGTAAAACGTGATGAATCCTTCTCTCTGATTTTTTCCTCCCCAAATGTGAATATATAGAATTGGAGTTGATGTCGGTGGAGCTCCAGGGGGCCCACGAGGCAGGGGGCGCGCCCAGGGGAGGTTGGCGCGCCCCCCACCCTCGTGGACAGGGTGTGGGCCCCTGGTCTTGATTCTTTCGCCAGTATTTTTTGTATATTCCAAAAATATTCTCCGTGAAGTTTTAGGTCATTCTGAGAACTTTTATTTCTGCACAAAAATAACACTGTGGCAATTCTGTTGAAAACAACGTCAGTCCGGGTTAGTTACATTCAAATCATGCAAGTTAGAGTCCAAAACAAGAGCAAAAGTATTTGGAAAAGTAGATACGATGGAGACGTATCAAAGGCGGATCCCGGCGGCGAGCGGGTGATCAAGATGGCCACACGTGAGGTCGGGGATGCCGCTCGCTGGAGGCGGGATGGCGGCACAGTCCGAGATGAGGCTGCGATGACGGACAGCGTGGGACAACGTGCGGACGAGCGCGTCAGCACTAGCACCCGGGCTACCAAAACAACGCCGGCGCCCAGGCAGCGAGGCCCGAGTGATCAACGTAGCAGCCGTTCCCAAGCTAAGGCAGCCAAAGAGCTAATGCACCCCGGGATGAGGGCGGCGAGGTAGACCGCAGGGCTGCCGTGTAGATGCGGTGGAAGCGGGTGGCATGGATCGATGGGCGGTCCGGCGCGCGAACGGCGGCTATGATGGGCTGCCGCATGGTGCGAGGCCGTCGGGTTGGGGTGATGCAGGAGTCCCAGTCGGAGCAGGGTAGAGACGGCCGGCATAGATCGACGAGCGAGCCCGCGCGCAGACGACTGGTGCGAGGGGCCGCCTGTTGTGCAAGGCCGCCGGGTCGGTGATGGAGTCGGCAGGTCACGTCGGTGTTGGAGTAGAGGCGCACGGGGGTCGACGGCGGCGGCGGGCGAGGCAACCCGATCTTATTAGATCAGAAAACCAAAAAGTAGACGCCAATCAAAGCGACCGGCGAGAGAGAGAGAAAAACCCAGAGTAAGGGCTTGGGAAAAAGACTCTCTAGGGCAGCCGATCAACACGACCAACGAACGACCCTAGGTATGGGAGGCGTGGCCCCCGGCGGCGGTCATGGAGGCCGACTGCCCCAGGGGCTGCACGCAGGGCGTAAGAGGCGGGCGGTGGCTAGGGTTTGGATCGGTTAGGCTAATACCATGTTAGAAGGGAGAGATGGATTCGGTGGAATAGTTCATGTATTGCTTGAGCCTTGTAGGCATATATATATGAGTACAATGACCAACTTGGAGTACAAGACAAGGCAGTACCAAATCCTAGTTGATCCGATACTTCCTAATAATCATATACTCAATAGCAATTCTTCTAACTAGGGGCATGCATTGCTCCACTGTGGGCTTCTGCAAATTGAGTGGCATTCCCAAGTAAGGGGGAAGCTGCCCCTTTTACAACTAAGAGTGTTAACCAGAATGTCAACCATATCCTCTGGGATGTTAATTGGTATTATGTTGGACTTATTGTAATTAACTTTAAGTCCAGTAGCATCAGCAAAAGTGTTGAGGAGAGCCTTTAAACAAATCAATTGTCTTGTGTCTGCTTTCATAACAATTAATGTGTCATCTGCATACTGAACAATTGGGAACTCGGGGCATGATGTAAAGAGGAAAGGTGGTGTGATCAGACATTGGGACATGGCTTTATTCAGAACTGTGTGCAAGAGGTCAGCAGCAATCACAAACAGTAGAGGAGAAATAGGGTCTCCCTGCCTAACTGCCTCCTTACAATAGAACTTTTTTCCTGGTACCCCATTTAGAAGAATAGCATATGAGGCATTTTGGAATAACATATTCATCCACATTATCCATCTGTTGCCAAAGCCCTTAGCTTGTAAGATGCTCAATAGATCCTTAAAATCAATGGTGTCAAAAGCTTTTTCCAGGTCTAGTTTCAAGACTACACATTCATTTCTAGACTTCTGGCATTGGTGAATGTATCCATAGGCCCATCCCAAACAGTCTTGAATAGATCTGTTTTGAAGAAATCCATATTGATTGATGTGCACCAGCTTTAAAATAATCTTTTGCAATTTGTTGGCCAGAAGTATTGTAATGCTCTTGAGACTGTTCAGAAGGGATATAGGTCTGAAGTCATTTGCAGTAATTGGGCTAGACACTTTTGGGATCATATTAATGAATGAGGTGTTAATACTTTCCTATTTAACTATCCCTTCATAAAAATCATGAACAAGCTTCCTAACATCAGGTCCAATAATGTCCCAGCAAGCTTTAAAGAAATTATTATTCAAACCATCTAGCCTTGGTGACTTATCAGAAGGGAGTTCTTTTACCACCTGATTGATTTCCTCATCAGTGAAAGGTTTCTCAAGCTCTACAAACAGGCTTGGGTCAACATTGTTACCATAAAGTGACGACAAGTCAAACTGCATGGTGGTGTGTTGTGAAGCACCCATTCTTTTCCTAAAAGCCTCCCAAAGGATAGCAGCTTTACTTTCATGATATGAGAACTCCACTTGCTCATCATTCTGCGGAACTGCAATATAATTATGTCTATGATTTATTGTAGCCTTAGTGTGGAAGAATTTAGTGTTCTCATCTCCAAATTTGACCCCCTTAATTTTCCCCTTTGTTTCCAATAAATCTTCTGGTTTTGGAGCAGCACCAATAATTCCTCTTTAAGAATATTTCTGCAGTTCCATTCCAAAGTACTAAGAGCTCTATATTCCTCAAAAGGTCCAGAAGAAAGATTCCTTCATTAATAGCTTCAATTTTCTTCTTAAGACAAGATAAGCTTTTAGCCCATAACTTTAGGTCCCTTCTCAAGTTCTTGAGCTTAGCATTAATAATTTTGGCAGAATCAGTATGACCCACTGGTATATTCCAAGCATTAATCACTATATATCTGAAATCACTGTGTTGTAACCAATAATTTTCAAATCTGAAGGTTTGAGCTTGGGGGATCATGGTCCCAATTTTGACCATGCAGGGGATGCGATCAGAGATAGGTCTAGAAAGAGGTAGGGCCATTGTGTCAACAAAATATGTCATCTCAAGTAAAGGATTTTCCTGCATATTGCTCCAACTATATTGTCTCCCCTTCAGTGGTAGTTCAGTCAAGCCAAGGTTTCTTAATAGCCTCATTAAAGAGCAGCATTTCATTCATATCCCCCCGGTTTGTTTCTATCAGTGGGGTCCCTGATAAAATTGAAGTCACCCATAATAATCTAGTGAACATCATGTGGCATATGGATATGAGAGGACCAATCAATAAATCCTGCCTTTTCACTGTGATCACAAGGGCCATACACATTTGTCAGGATCCAGCTCTGGTTGGATAAATTGCTGGTAAATTGAATGGACAAATAAAACTTGTTCTGGAAAATCACTTCTCCACTAAAGAGGGCACCATTCCAAGCAATAAGAAGATAGAAATTCAAACTTATTGAATCTGTTTAGGCAAAAGTTTCTTATGTAATGAAGATCAAAGTTTCCCCTTTTAGTTTCCTGAAGACACACAATAGAACATGCACTTTCCTGAATTTTTTGCCTCAAAGCCAACCACTTGTTCTCACCATTGAGCCCTATAACATTCCAATTTAAAATATTCCAACTTCTGTTGTCATTCATGGGTAAACAGACTGTGTCTATGCTTATCAGACACAGTCCACAATGAACAGCAGGACAACAATGAACTAAATTACAATAAGGTAGTCCACAAGGTCACAACATTACAACATTGTAAGCTAGTCATACAAAAGGAAGAAGGAGTCTCATAGACAGATAGCACAAGTCTTACATTATTTATTACAAAAGTAGTAGAACCATGCATAACAGCAGTAGGGCTATTGTTCCCTTCCCAACATGTAGATGTGCAAATCATTTTTCAGATGGAGTAACATCCTCTTTTCCTCTAGCCAGGGACACCTTGGCCAGATCCTCCATGCCTTGCTTTTTCTTCTGTTTTTTAGTAAGATTGTCCTCCAACTCATCCTCAGCCACCTTGCAAAAGGATTTTGTCAGATTCTTAACCATTGTTTTAGATTGAAGAGGACGGATAGCATTGCATGGTAAACATTTACTGCTTGAGCAGGAATTTCTTTTAAATCCAGCATTTTCTTTACTTATCCTCTTACTTCTTCTTACCTCAGACTCCACTAATGGTGTTTTTCCACCCCTCTTTTTCTTGGATTTTCCACTCCAAAGGGAAGGATCAAGGCTTGCTCTGTAGTTGCTTCCTCACTATCAGGTTTGTGTCCTTCCTTCTCCACTTCCTGAGTGGGAACAACTGTATATTTGCACACAGCGGCCTATGAAACCATGCACTTATTAGGAATATGGAAGGTTAAAGTTTCTTTAGACAAATTTTTTTGGAGTTAGGAGCTCCCAAAGAGGTGTTTTTAACATGTGCACTGTCCAACTGAACTTATGAGGAGTCATAAGTAAGTGCATGATGAAATTAAACCAACCTACTGGAATTTGCACAATGAGCACTCCTTTTGTGTTAGTTGTTTGAGAGGCAATATGATCCTTCCATAGGACAAGACCTTCTTCAGACAAAATTGTATCAGCATTAGAGGAGGCATTAGTTGAACATTTTTTAGGACAAGCAATGAAGCACCATGACTAGAGCTTTCAAAATGACTTTCCAAAAGATCTTTCCAATGTTCTTTGGAGCTCCCACCCTTGGACATACCTTGTTTAAAGCAGTGCTAGGATACACAATAGGTTGCACCTTCCCATATTAGTTATTATCATTGGGAGCTACCTCCGGTTGCTATGATGGCATTCTCTCTCTCAAAATCCTTTCCTCGTTATTAGACTCCACAAAAGGAGCAACAACGACAGAATTAGCAATAGTCACTTGAGCCATTGGCTTCTCAGGTTCATCTTGTATCAGTGGAGCAGAGACAAAGTTAACCACTACAACATTTGGTAATGTAACCACTGCTACAACAGGTACTGCAGGATCATCTGGCAATACTACAACAACAACATCATGAGCTACAGCATTGTCAAGTGCATACACATGCATAACAGCCTCAGGATCCCTATCATCATCATCGGGGTAGGCCTGCAGAAGCTTATTCAGGCCCAAACCAAGCCCTTGCTCCTATTGGTCAGGAAGTACATGTTGTACTTGGTTCACCTCATCACTTGGCACCAGACCATCTAAAGGAGCATTATTTGAGAAAGCTCCATCAGACAGAGACACAGTAGTTGTGAAACTACTGATTCCGTCATGTAATGGCAGTTCCAAATCAATTTCTTCTTGATTAGCATGCTCTAGGACAAGCTTTGCATCCATTTCTGCCCAATTGTTATTGTGTTGCTGCATAGCCCAATGTCCGTCTTGCTCCCACTCTTCCACATCCTCGTCAGCATTCTCTTGATCATCCCCATTGTTGTTGAGATTGTTATCCCCATTAAAGGGTTGTTGTGGCATGGGGTGAGGATCATCCCGTGGTGGAGGAATTGGGTCTTCATCAGTAGGTCCTCCACCCAGGATCTCTTGGTGAATTATTTCTACAGAACTTGACCAGCAATAATCTCAAAACCGTCCCCTTCAGACCATCTAATGCTCTTTGGCACATGAATAAGTTTAGTAACTCGGACCTTTGCAATAATTCTCGCTTTCTCCCTTGGATCATTCTCCCAATCAATTAGTTCCCCCCACTTGTTGACTGTAGTGCCAAGATCATCAGTTGGCTGATAACCCGAAGGCACTCGAAGAAACAAGATCCAACAGAGTCTATTCAAATAAACCTTCTCCAGTTTCTGCCCTCATCGTGCTTAGTGAAATACATAAAAACATCACCAAAAATATGAGGGTTGTCACTAACCAACTTATCTCTGTCATGAATATGTTGGAATTGCACATAGGCCTCGCCTATGCAGCACTGCTGCATTGAATGAACCCCCACTCTCTTCTCCACCTCCAGGAATTCCTCGAGAACCACACGAACATTGGGTAAGTGCACCTCCTATGGTAGAGGATGGATGGTGGCGACGACCACATCCTCATGGTGAGGTGCACGGTGGGGAACAACGGTACAAGATACTCCATTCCCGCCTTCAATATGGATGATCTCAAAGCCATGCGGGGCAAAAGGGGTTGGGTTGAAAGGGATATTCGCCATGCTCTCGCACAAAGCAGAGGAGGAAGTGAGAGGAAGAGCGAGGGCACTATCACCTACCAATGGCGACAAGTTCGACGTTTGAACAGTAGTAGTGGAATGCGAGGAGGCAGGCAACTGCTTAGACTGAAAAGTAGGAAAAACACCTAAAATGAGCTCTCTAAAAGAGGAAACCCGCTTGACTTGCGGGGCTGGACCCTGGGCCTGAAACCAACTCTCTACAACCCCATCGGCCCAAGCTTCCTCTGGCGGGATTGCAAAAGAAGAGAACCACATGAGAGGTAGAAGGCCCGTCAGCCTGGGCTCCTAGCAGAACGTTGCTTTGTGGCCCAACATACCACATGCATAACACATAATTTGAATGTGTCCAAAGGTACGTCGATCATTCCGCGTTGAGACATCGCTCGAGCGGTCCTCGCCACCATTAGTATCTTCATTATGTCACGTCGTAATTGGCATAGATGGTTGTGCCGACGGTGATGGCTCCCGGAAGGATAGCCTCTAGAAAACTGACAACTGATGAACCACTGGAGCTTGTCTCCGGCGATCGTTGGAATTGTGAACAACTCTACCATTGCACCCAACTAAAGACCATTCAGAATCCTATTCACGATAGTATTGGACCTCTTCATGGTGCCAAAGAGCTCCATCACCCCCCATAGATTAAACACCATATCTAAATCCTTTTCCGAGATACGACCAATGTTGTAAACTTCAAAATCCACAGACTTAGAGGCTACCGAGAATTTGAAAGATCTATCCTTTAACAATTGCACCGAAAAACCATGCGGATAACCTCCAAAGCAGAATTGCAGAACAGCAGTAACCGTATGAATGTGCAATCGAAAGGATGCTCGGGCAAAGGAAACTACCAGGACAAATTCTCTTTGCCTAAATCCAGGAGAGAAGAGCATCGGCTGCCCGAAATTGCTTCTCATTGCTGCTTCAAACTCTTTTCCAAGACCGAAGTTGAGCGAGGTAGGCTCCTTGGGGCCAAAACAGAGCGGCCAGAGCGCCGCCAAGGAGGGTGGCTGCCCGGACGGGAGTGGTCACCAACAGGGTGGTGGCCGCCGAGGCTGGAGTGGCCAACGACGCAAGAGTCGCCCTAGATTCACCCTCCCCCGGAAAGTTAGGTGTGGTTAGGAGAGATGTCGAGGAGAATAAGTTTGAGTCGGTTGGCCAATACCTTTGACTCAACCTTGAAGATCACATTGCTCAGCCGGTCTAAACTGTCTTAAATTTTTTGGACTTGCAATCCTGGGAATTAAAACAATGAACATCCTCTTAATCTCCTCAGGTGAATCAACTCCACTAAGAACATGGAGCACTATACCGGTCGCCTCATAGCCGCATAAATCCCAATGCCTTTGGAAAAAGTGTGCTAGGAAACCATCTGGCCCTGGTGCTTTTGTAGGGAACATTTGAAAAAGTGTCGTTTTTACCTCCTCCTTACTATATGGTGCATTGAGCTTGCTGTTCATCAGACCATCTACTCGAAGGTATGTGCGAAAGGACCTCCTCCATACCAATTGTGTTCTCTGAAGTGTATAGATTTTCATAGAAATTAGTGGTCATGGCTGCCATCTCTCCTGGATTAGTACAATGGAACCATCGGCCTTCTGTAGTTCCGCGATACAATTTTTTGATTTTCTTACACTCGCCTTCATGTGGAAAAACATTGTGTTGCTATCTGCTTCAGCAAGCCATTGGACTCGAGCCCTCTAGCGCCACATAATCTCCTCACAAAAACATAATTCGACCATGAGTGCCTCGATCAATTTTTCCTCTGCACCCGGCTCAAGTCGTATTGCCTCTGCTCGTAGCACCTCCAACCTGCTATGAAGCTAGCGAAGTTCCACTCGGATTGAGCCAAAGGAGGTACGACTCCAGCGTTGTAGCTGAGCAGCGGACTATTCGTTTTTTCAGAAAAATTGGCCACTGAATTAGCCCGGCCATGCAATGACCATGCACCTTCTAGCACATCTCCAAACCACGGGTCCCTCTCCCACATGCAATCATATCTGAAGGGTTTTTGGGTAGCACGCACACTAACATCCACTCGTTTCGCTTCGAAAAGAATCAAGTAATGATCCAATTTTAACTCTTGTGAGGTGCTCCAAGCTAGCAAACAGAAACAATGCTGACCAACATGCCATTGCCAATTCTTTGTCCACGCGAACCCGGCCAAAATATGTTAGGGAACGTAGCATGCAATTTCAAAAAATTCCTATGATCACGCAAGATCTATCTAGGAGATGTATAGCAACGAGAAGGGGAGAGTGTGTTCACGTACCCTTGTAGACCGAAAGCGGAAGCGTTTGACAACACAGTTGATGTAGTCGAACTTCTTCTCATTCCGACCGATCAAGCACCGAACGTACGGCACCTCCGAGTTCTGCACGCATTCAGCTCGATGACGTCCCTCAAACTCTTGATCCAGCAAAGTGTCGAGGGAGAGTTCCGTCAGCACGATGGCGTGGTGACGGTGATGCTGATGTGATCCGCGCAGGGCTTCGCCTATGCACTATGACAATACGACCGGAGGAGTAAACTGTGGAGGGGGCACCGCACACGGCTAAGAGAACAATTTATGTGCTTTGGGGTGCCCCCGTATATAAAGGAGGAGAGGGAGGAGGCTGACCCTTGGGGCGCGCCATGGGGGGGCAACCGACTTGGACTTCTAGTCCTAGTCGGCCCCCCTTTCCTTTCTTTCGGAGGGGGAAAGGGGGAGGAGAGGAGAGGAAAAAGGAAAGGGGGGTCGTGCCCCCTCCCCTTGTCCTATTCGGACTCCACTTGGGGGGCGCAGGCCACCCCTTGTGGGCTGCCCTCTCTCCCCTATGGCCCTTGTGGCCCATTACTTTCCTCGAGAGGTTACGGTAACCCCTCGGTACTCCGATAAATATCTGAATCACTCCGAAACCATTTCGGTGTCCGAATACTATCGTCCAATATATCAATCTTTACCTCTCGAACATTTCGAGACTCCTCATCATGTTCGTGATCTCATCCGGGACTCCGAACAATCTTCAGTCACCAAAACACATAACTCATAAAACAAATCGTCATCGAACGTTAAGCCTGCGGACCCTACGGGTTCGAGAACTATGTAGACATGACCGAGACACATCTCTGATCAATAACCAATAGCGGAACCTGGATGCTCATATTGGTTCCTACATATTCCATGGATATCTTTATCGGTCAAACCGCAATGACAACATACGTCATTCTCTTTGTCATCGGTATGTTACTTGCCCGAGATTCGATCGTCGGTATCTTCATACCTAGTTCAATCTCGTGACCGGCAAGTCTCTTTACTCGTTCCGTAATGCATCATCCCGCAACTAACTCATTAGTCACATTGCTTCCAAGGCTTATCATGATGTGCATTACTGAGAGGGCCCAGAGATACCTCTTCGATACTCGGAGTGACAAATCCTAATCTTGATCTATGCCAACCCAACAAACACCTTCGGAGACACCTGTAGAGCATCTTTATAATCACCTAGTTACGTTATGATGTTTGATAGCACACAAGGTGTTCCTCCGGTATTCGGGAGTTGCATAATCTCATAGTCAAAGGAATATGTATAAGTCATGAAGAAATCAATAGCAATAAAACTTAACGATCATTATGCTAAGCTAACGGATGGGCCTTGTCCATCATATTATTGTCCTAATGATGTGATCATGTTCATCAAATGACAACACATGTCTATGGTCAGGAAACTTAACCATCTTTGATTAACGAGCTAGTCTAGTAGAGGCTTACTAGGGACATGGTGTTTTTGTCTATGTATCCACACATGTATCAAGTTTACGGTTAATACAATTCTAGCATGAATAATAAACATTTATCATGATATAAGGAAATATAAAATAACAACTTTATTATTGCCTCTAGGTGTATTTCCTTCAGTCTCCCACTTGCACTAGAGTCAATAATCTAGTTCACATCGCCATGTGATTTAACACCAATAGTTCACATCGCCATGTGATTAACACCCATAGTTCACATCGCCATGTGACCAACACCCATAGGGTTTACTAGAGTCAATAATCTAGTTCACATCGCCATGTGATTAACACCCAAAGAGTACTAAGATGTGATCATGTTTTGCTTGTGAGAGAAGTTTAGTCAAGGGGTCTGCCACATTCAGATTCGTATGTATTTTGCAAATTTCTATGTCTATAATGCTCTGCATTGAGCTACTCTAGCTAATTGCTCCTACTTTCAATATGTATCAAGATTGAGACTCAGAGTCATCCAGATCGGTGTTAAAGCTTGCATTGATGTAACTCTTTATGATGAACTCTTTATCACCTCCATAACCGAGAAATGTTTCCTCGGTCCTCTAAGGATAATTTTGACCGCTATCTAGTGATCTACTCCTAGATCACTATTGTACCACTTGGCCAAACTCATGGCAAGGTACAAATAGGTCTCGTATACAGCATGGCATACTTTATAGAACCTATGGCTGAGGCATAGGGAATGACTTTCATTCTCTCTCTATCTTCTGCCGTGGTCGGGTTTTGATTCTTACTCAATTTCATACCTTGTAATACAGGCAAGAACCCTTTCTTTGACTGGTCCATTTTGAACTTCTTCAAAAATTTATCAAGGTATGTGCTTTGTGAAAGTCCAAGTAAGCGTATTGATCTATCTCTATAGATCTTGATGCCTAATATATAAGCAGCTTCACCGAGGTCTTTCATTAAAAAAATCTTATTAAAGTATCTTTTTATGCAATCCAGAAATTCTATATCATTTCCAATCAACAATATGTCATCTACATATAATATTAGAAATGCTACAGAGCTCCCACTCACTTTCTTGTAAATACAGGCTTCTCCAAAAGTCTGTATAAAACAATATGCTTTGATCACCTCATCAAAGCATATATTCCAACTCCGAGATGCTTGCACCAGTCCATAAATGGATCGCTGGAGCTTGCACACTTTGTTAGCACCTTTAGGATCGACAAAACCTTCTGGTTGCATCATATACAACTCTTTTTTAAGGAATCCATTAAGGAATGATGTTTTGACGTCCATTTGCCAGATTTCATAATCATAAAATGCGGCAAGTGCTAACATGATTCGGACAGACTTAAGCATCACTACGGGTGAGAAGGTCTCATCGTAGTCAACTCCTTGAACTTGTTGAAAACCTTTCGCAACAAGTCAGTCTTTGTAGACAGTATCATTACCATCAGCGCCAGTCTTCTTCTTGAAGATCCATTTATTCTCTATGGCTTGCCAATCATTGGGCAAATGAACCAAAGTCCACACTTTGTTCTCATACATGGATCCCATCTCAGATTTCATGGCCTCAAGCCATTTCACGGAATCTGGGCTCATCATCGCTTCATCACAGTTCGAAGGTTCGTCATGGTCAAGTAACATGACTTCCAGAACAGGGTTAGTGTTGGGGAACGTAGTATTTCTAAATTTTCCTACGATCACGCAAGCTCTATCTAGGAGATGCATAGCAACGAGACGGGAGAGTGTGTCCATGTACCGTCGTAGACCGAAAGCGGAAGCGTTTAGTAACGCGGTTGATGTAGTCGAACGTCTTCATGATCCAACTGATCCAAGTACCGAACGTACGGCACCTCCGTGTTCAGCACACGTTCAGCACGATGACGTCCCTCGAGCTCTTGATCCAGTTGAGGATGAGGGAGAGTTTCATCAGCATGACAGCATGGTGACGGTGATGATGAAGTTGCCGGCACAGGGCTTCGCCTAAGCACTACGATGATATGACTGAGGTGTTAAACTGTTGATGGGGGCACCGCACACGGCTAAGAGATTGGTTGTTGTGCTTTGGGGTGCCCCCTGGCCATGTATATAAAGGAGGGAGGGAGAGAGGCCGACGGCCAGGAGGGGCGCGCCAAGGGGGGAGTCCTACTTGGACTCCCAGTCCAAGTAGGATTCGGCCCCCCTTTTCCTTTCTTCCACCGGAGGGAAAGGAAGGAGGGGAGAAGGAGAACGAAGGAGGGCGTCGCGCCCCCACCCCTTGTCCAATTCGGTTTGGGTAGGGGGGAGGCGCGCGCCACCTCTTGGCCCTTCTTCCCTCTCTCTCCACTAAAGCCCACTAAGGCCCATTAACTTCTCCGGGGGTTCCGGTAACCCCTCGGTACTCCGGAAAAATACCCGGATCACTCCGAACCATTCCGATGTCCGAATATAACCTTACAATATATGAATCTTTACCTCTTGACCATTTCGAGACTCCTCATCATGTCCGTGATCTCATCCGGGACTCCGAACAAACTTCGGTCATCAAATCACATAACTCATAATACAAGTCATCATCGAACGTTAAGCGTGCGGACCCTACGGTTCGAGAACTATGTAGACATGACCGAGACACATCGGCGGTCAATAACCAATAGCAGAAGCTGGATGCTCATATTGGCTCCTACATATTCTACGAAGATCTTTATCGGTCAAACCGCATAACAACATACGTTATTCTCTTTTGTCATCGATATGTTATTGTATGTTACTTGCCCGAGATTCGATCGTTGGTATCATCATACCTGGTTCAATCTCGTTACTGGCAAGTCTCTTTACTCGTTCTGTAATGCATCGTCCCGTAACTAACTCATTAGTCACATTGCTTGCAAGGCTCATAGTGATGTGCATTACCGAGAGGGCCCAAAGATACCTCTCCGATACACGGAGTGACAAATCCTAATCTCGATCTATGCCAACTCAACAAACACCATTGGAGACACCTATAGAGCATCTTTATAATCACCCAGTTATGTTGTGACGTTTGATAGCACACAAGGTGTTCCTCCGGTATTCGGGAGTTGCATAATCTCATAGTCAGAGGAACATGTATAAGTCATGAAGAAAGCAATAGCAATAAAACTAAACGATCATAATGCTAAGCTAACGGATGGGTCTTGTCCATCACATCATTCCCTAATGATGTGATCCCGTTCATCAGATGACAACACATGTCCATGGCTAGGAAACTTAACCATCTTTGATTAACGAGCTAGTCAAGTAGAGGCATACTAGGGACACTCAGTTTTGTCTATGTATTCATACATGTACTAAGTTTCCGGTTAATACAATTCTAGGATGAATATTTATCATGATATAAGGAAATAAAAATAACAACTTTATTATTGCCTCTAGGGCATATTTCCTTCAGCCTCCCACTTGCACTAGAGTCAATAATCTAGATTACATAGTAATGATTCTAACACCCATGGAGTCTTGGTGCCGATCATGTTTTGCTCGTGGAAGAGGCTTAGTCAACGGGTCTGCAACATTCAGATCCGTATGTATTTTGCAAATCTCTATGTCTCCCTCCTTGACTCGATCGCGGATGGAATTGAAGCGTCTCTTGATGTGTTTGGTTCTCTTGTGAAATCTGGATTCCTTCGCCATGGCTATTGCTCCAGTATTGTCACAAAAGATTTTCATCAAACCCGATGCACTAGGTATTACACCTAGATCGGATATGAACTCCTTCATCCAGACTCCTTCATTTTCTACTTCCGAAGCAGCTATGTACTCCACTTCACACGTAGATCCCGTCATGACCCTTTGCTTGGAACTGCACCAACTGACAGCTCCACCATTCAATATAAATACGTATCCGGTTTGTGACTTAGAGTCATCCAGATCAATGTCAAAGATTGCATCGACATAAGCAATTACGATGAGCTCTTTGTCACCTCCATAAACGAGAAACATATCCTTAGTCCTTTTCAGGTATTTCAGGATGTTCTTGACCGCTATGCAGTGATCGACTCCTGGATTACTTCGGTACCTCCCTGCTAAACTAATAGCAACGCACACATCAGGTCTGGTACACAGCATTGCATACATGATAGAACCTATGGCTGAGGCATAGGGAATGACTTTCATTTTCTCTCTATCTTCTACAGTGGTCGTGCATTCAGTCTAACTCAACTTTGCACCTTGTAACATAGGCAAGAACCCTTTCTTTGACTGGTCCATTTTGAACTTCTTCAAAACTTTATCAAGGTATGTGCTTTGTGAAAGTCCAATTAAGCGTCTTGATCTATCTCTATAGATCTTGATGCCCAATATATAGGCAGCTTCACCGAGGTCTTTCATTGAAAAATTCTTATTCAAGTATCCTTTTATGCTATTCAGAAATTCTGTATTGTTTCCAATCAACAATATGTCATCCACATATAATATTAGAAATGCTACAGAGCTCCCACTCACTTTCTTGTAAATACAGGCTTCTCCAAAAGTCTGTATAAAACCATATGTTTTGATCAACTATCAAACCATATATTCCAACCCCGAGATGCTTGCACGAGTCCATAAATGGATCGCTGGGGCTTGCACACTTTGTTAGCACCTTTAGGATCGACAAAACCTTCTGGTTGCATCATATACAACTCTTCTTTAAGATATCCATTAAGGAATGCAGTTTTGACATCCATTTGCCAAATTTCATAATCATAAGATGTGCCAATTGCTAACATGATTCGGACAGACTTAAGCATCGCTACGGGTGAGAAGGTCTCATCATAGTCAACTCCTTGAACTTATCGAAAACCTTTTGCAACAAGTCGAGCTTTGTAGACAGTAACATTACCGTCGGTATCAGTCTTCTTCTTGAAGATCCATTTATTCTCTATGGCTTGCCGATCACCGGGCAAGTCAACCAAAGTCCACACTTTGTTCTCATACATGGATCCCATCTCAGATTTCATGGCCTCAAGGCATTTCGCGGAATCTGGGCTCATCATCGCTTCCTCATAGTTCGTAGGTTCGTCATGGTCAAGTAACATGACCTCCAGAACAGGATTACCGTACCACTCTAGTGCGGATCGTACTCTGGTTGACCTACGAGGTTCGTTAGTAACTTGATCTGAAGTTTCATGATCATCATCATTAGCTTCCTCACTGATTGGTGTAGGAATCACTGGAACTGATTTCTATGATCAACTACTTTCCAATTTGGGAGAAGGTACAATTACCTCATCAAGTTGTACTTTCCTCCCACTCACTTCCTTCGAGAGAAACTCCTTCTCTAGAAAGGATCCATTCTTAGCAACGAATATCTTGCCTTCAGATTTGTGATAGAAGGTGTACCCAACAGTCTTCTTTGTGTATCCTATGAAGACACATTTCTCCGATTTGGGTTCGAGCTTATCAAGTTGAAGCTTTTTCACATAAGCATGGCAGCCCCAAACTTTAAGAAACGACAGCTTGGGTTTCTTGCCAAACCACAGTTCATATGGTGTCGTCTCAACGGATTTAGATGGTGCCCTATTTAACGTGAATGCAGCCGTCTCTAAAGATTAACCCCAAAACGATAGTGGTGAATCGGTAAGAGACATCATAGATCGCACCATATCTAATAAAGTGTGGTTTCGACGTTCGGACACACCATTATGCTATGGTGTTTCAGGTGGCATGAGTTGCGAAACTATTCCACATTGTTTCAAATGAAGACCAAACTCATAACTCAAATATTCACCTCCACTATCGGATTTCGGGTTCCGGCAAAACCCTTGAGGTTCGAACACTGGGATGCGCACGAAGACCTCTCCTCCCCCTAGCTCACGCACTCACCACAATCTCAAAGCTCAGCACGTCGAACTCGCAGAACAAGGGACACAGGGTTTTTACTGGTTCGGGCCACCGATGTGGTGTAATACCCTACTCCAGTGTGGTGTGGTGGATTGCCTCTTGGGCTGAGGATGAACACGTACAAGGGAAGAACAGCCTCCTGAGGAGAGGTGTCCTTGAGCTCGGTGAGCTTGTGTTGTTGAGGATGATCTGAATGGGCCAAGATCAGTTGCCTCCTACTGTGGTGGCTCGTCCTATTTATAGGGGCCCTGGTCCTCTTCCCAAATGTAGGCGGGAAGGGATCCAACAACGGCCAAATTTGAAGGGAAACAACCAATACAAGTTATCCTGACTAAAGTTGGTCTTTGCCTGCCAAAGGCTCTGGTGGTGACGCCGTCCTGGGCTCCACAGTGACCTCCGTCCTGCCGTCCTGTTTGTCTTGGTCTTGTTTACCGATATGGCAACCTTTGCCTGATGCCTCGGGACTCCTCGCCTGCGCTTGCCTCTTTGGCACCAAAGAGGAAACGAGTACGCTGCGCGCTCTGGCGCCCGCCTGGCCTTGTCGTCATGGCTTGCGTCACAGGGATCTCGCGAGGTGCCCCTCGCCTTGATATCTCCGCTCCTCGCGAGCCAGCCTAGTGAGGCCGCCCCCGAGGAGGTCTTGCGTCGTCCGCCTCACGAGGCTTGGCCCCTCGCGTGGGTCTTGAGTGTTTGCTGATGAAGATGGGCCATATAGGGCAGCTGGTGGAGCCACGCCGTGGGCCGCAGGAAGGCAAGTCTGCGGACCCCCGTTCCCAGGACGCCGTCAGTAGCCCCCGGGCCCAAGGCGCGCTCGGACTTGGCTTCGAGGCGAAGTCAAGGGGCAATTGCGGAGCGCCGCGGGCCCCAACAGCCTGCGGCCTCGGTTTCCCACTCTGCCTCGGCAACCGCTCGACTTGACGAGTCCCTGATACATGCAGAGAAAACCATCATTACCTGTGATCGTGGGGGTCACCGGTTGGCCTTCTCCTGCTATAAATGAGGAGGGGGCGGAGCCCCCATCGCCCATCTCATCCTGCTCCGCTCGCTTCTCCTCCCTTCCTTTATTGCCCGCAGCGACACCCATGGCACCTGCGAAGAGGTTCTCGGCTGCAGAGAAGGGGAAGGCCCGCCAGGAGGGGCCCGGCTCGCCGCTGCCCAAGAGGGGGCGCGGTCGCCCGCGTAAGCACGCCGCGACCCCCGTTGTGGCCCCTTGCGGCCGCGGCGGTGCCTCCTCGCGCGGTGGGAGTCGCCCCGGTCGTGGCAGCCCCGTCGATGAAGTGAGGCGCGCCATGGTTGCGCGGCCTCCCCGGCCGCTCTTCCACTCGGCGGAGGTGCTGCCGGAGTTTGTTGTGTGGTCAGAGAACCCGGCCGGCACCTGGCTTCAGCTCCCGCGCTTCTTCGCCGGCGAACTGCTGGCCACGGGCCCAGGCGGGCGGCAGCAGCAGCCAGGCTTCATGGGTCGCGATGGAGGTCTCCGTCGCGGGCAACACAGCCTTGGCCCGTGGCTGGCAGACGTTTGCTCGCGCGCGCGGCCTCGGCAGGCAGTGCACCCTCCACTTCAAGTACGACGGCAACACAACCCTCTACGTGAGGGTGTTCAGGGAAGATGGTTGCCGCATCGGGTGCTGCCCTGAGGACAACGATGATGGCGAGGTGCTCGGCCTTGGCGACTGTCGCGACGAGGGTGAAGGTGGGCTTGTCCTCGGCGCCGGCCGCGGCTCGTCCAGGTACGGCAACTCTTCTTCATGCGACAGCTCCAGCAGCGGCGGCTATGACTAGCCGCCACGCCGCTGTGCCCGCTTCGAGGGCGGTAGCGGGTCATCTTGTCATCACGCCCCAGTGAAGCGCGAAGAGGGGTCTGGCTGAGTCCAGGAGAGCGCCAAGGGCCCACCCTCGCGAACCGCTGCGAGGGCGTGCGCCGCTTTTGTTTTGTTCTTTCCTTTCTTCCTGCATTAAGAAAGAAAAAAGTATGGGGCCCTGCAGGGGCGTGCAACGAACCATGATTTCCAAGTCGCTATGTTATGTTTATCGTTCCTGCGTCGTGTTGCAGCATCGTCGTTTTATGTAGGGGTGTAGAGATAACTTAGCTTGACATGTCTGAAGTAGCTTCCGCCTTGTGAGGCGCGCCTCTCCTAGTACCTGGTGAGACCTCCTTGCTGTTGGCTTGGGAGGCATCGAGGAACTGCAAAACTTTGTTAAGAAACTCTTATTCTTCCAAGCCCAGGTCGTATGCATGGCCGGTGCCATGATCCAGAGCTCCGCATCGCGGTACCCGAGGGGCACAGATTAAGGGAGGAGCGCCAGCTTGCGAGCTCGAGCGAGGGTGCCTTGCGAAGAACAGGAAAAACGCTCACGAGTGCACCTATCCAGCCCCCTCGCGAGGCATGTGAGGGAGAGTACGGGCCAAAACAAAGAACTGAGGGAAGAACAGGGGAAAAGGCGATCGAACCAAGACGACAAAAAACACCAGAATGCGAACTTCCATTAAAAAAGGGGCAAGCCAACTACGGAAAGCAAATGAAAAGCCGCGTCCGGCACCTAGTCTAGTCTTCTCACCAGCGCGGAGCTAAGTGCTACCACTAGGACGTGGGAGGGAGCCCCCGAGGCCCGAGGGCGGCACTCCTGAGACTCCGGGGAGTGTACAGCCCCACTCATTATTACGTCAGAGTGTCACGAGCAGAGACCTTCACAGGCACGGGGCCTTGCTTCACAAGCGCTGGGCCTTCCTTCATGGGTAGAACTTCCGGACGTGCTGGATGTTCCAGGCGTTCTGGATGGGGACCCCGTCCTGCGTCTCCAGGCGCACGGCGCCAGGCCTGGAGACGTGGGCGACCCTAAACGGGCCCTCCCACATGGGCGAGAGCTTATGCAGCCCTTCCCTGGAGAGTACCCGCCTTAGGACAAGGTCGCCCACCTTGAGCGTCCTGGAGCGAATGCTACGGCAGTGATACCGCCGCAGTGCCTGCTGGTATCTTGCAGCTCGAAGTGTGGCTTCGCGGCGGTGTTCCTCCCCCGGCACAAGGTCCATCCCCCGCATGGCGTCCTGCTGCGTCTCATCAAACGCCAGGACCCGCGCGGAGCAATGCTTGACCTCGTGAGGGAGAACCGCTTCTGCTCCATAGACGAGGAAGAACGGGGTCTCGCCTGTTGGCTTGGTGGCGGTGGTGCGGATGGACCACATCATAGACTGGAGCTCGTCGTGCCAGCCCCTGCCGCAGGCCTCGAGCTTCTTCTTGAAGGTCCTGGTTTTGAGGCCTCTCAGGACCTCCACGTTGGAGTGTTCGGCTTGACCATTGCTCCTAGGGTGTGCCACCGAAGCGTAGCAGATCTGCGTTCCAAGGTTAGCACAATATGTCTTGAAGAGATTGCTAGTGAACTGCGAGCCGTTATTGGTGATGATGCGGTTGGGGACCCCGAACTGGCTCACTAGACCCTTGATGAACTTGACCACAGATCCGGCCGGGATGGTGCGGACAGCTTCTACCTCCGCCCATTTGGCGAACTTGTCGATGGCGACGTAGAGGTAGCAGTAGCCCCCAGGTGCTCGAGGGAACGGGCCTAAGAGATCCAGCCCCCAGACTGCGAATGGCCACGAGAGCGGGATGGTTTGGAGGCCCTGAGCTAGCTGATGGATCTGCTTGGCGTGGAATTGGCAGGCCTCGCAGGACTTCACTAGCTTGGTTGCGTCGTTGAGTGCCGTAGGCCAGTAGAACCCGCTGCGAAACGCCTTGCCGACGAGGGTTCATGACGATGAGTGGTGCCCGCGGTCTCCGTCGTGTATGTCAGCTAGCAACTCGTTCCCCTGTTCCGTGGAGATGCATCGCAAGGAAACATCATTTGGCCGCTTTCTGTATAACTCACCGTCCTGGATGCAGTATGTCGTAGCCTATCGGGCCACGCGCTCCGCGTCCTCCTCTTTCTCCGGCAGTGTCCCTTGCATCAGGTATTCCTTGAACTCCTTGGTCTAGCACCCCTCCTGCGGGTCGAGCGCTAGGATTGGCGCGCTCCCGAGGTCGGGTTGCAGGCCGGGGCTCCTGAGGCAGGTGGTTGGGGGAGTTCCTCCCGAGGCGGCGCCAGCCCTGAAAGCGGAGGTGTCGCCGAAGGCTTGAAGAGCCGCTCCTCAAAGATGCCAGGCTCTTGGAGTTGTCACTTGGACGCCCTTTTGGCGATGTCGTCAGCCTCCTTGTTGGTGCCACGGGGCACGTGCTACAACTCTAGACCCAGGAAATGCTTTTCCATTTTGCGTACCTCCGTGAGGTATGCCTCCATGTGCTCGTCCCTTGGCTCGTATACCTTGTTGGAGAAGTTGACGAGGAGCTGCGAGTCGCCCCTGATGGTGAGGCGCTTGACCCCCAGGGCCACCGCGGCCTTAAGGCCAGCGATGAGGCCTTCGTACTCCGCGGTGTTGTTGGAGACCTTCTCGCCCTGCTGGAAGTAGAGCTGCACGGCGTTGTACAACTTGTCTTGAGTGGGTGAGATGAGCACTGCTCCAGCTCCCGCGCCCTGGCGTGCGAACGCTCCATCGAAATAGATGACCCAGCCATCTGGTGCTTCAATTCCTGGTGAGAGGGATCGGTCCTCACCTGCTTCAAACCCCGGGGCATCAGTCCATTCTGCTACGAAGTCAGCGAGCGCGACTCCCTTGATGACCCTGGTTGTGCTGAACTCCAGCTGGAATGCTTGCAGCTCGATGTTCCATTCGGCAACTCTTCCCGCAGCATTGGGGCTCCTGAGTACCCTCTCCAGTGGGTAGGCCGAGACGACCTCGATTGGGTGACCTTGGAAGTGGTGCCGCAGTTTACGCGAGGCCACCAAGAGCGCGAGCAAGAGCTTTTGGGGCATGGGGTACCGTGCCCTTGCATCCCGCAGTACCGTGCTGACGAAGTACAATGGGTGCTCGACGAAGGCGGGAGCATTGACGGAGCCTGCGCCTTCTAGAGGTTGGGGCGTCTCCTGAGGTGACGGGACCCCAAGAGCCTGGTCGCCCACTGGGGCCTCGGCTGGCCTGCGAACACCGCCTTGTTGGGCCTGGTCACTCGTTGGCGTTGCTGCAGCCTTTGCGGTACCCTCTGGGTCCCGCATCACCCCAGCTGGGGGCGCGACAGACCCTTGTCCTGGCGCTCTTCCCGAACCGCCACTAGAGCTGCGCTAGCGGAGTAGGGAGTGGCGGCAAGGTAAAGCACCAAGGGCTCGAGAGGGCGAGGCGCCACCATCACCGGAGGGCTGGTCAGGTATCTCTTGAGGTCTTGAAATGCTTGGTCAGCCTCCGGGGTCCACTCGAATGGGCCCTTCTTCTTCATCAGCTTGAAGATTGGTAGGGCGCGCTCTCCCAGCTTGGAGATGAAGCACCCCTAGCGAGATCACGCGGCCTGCAAGCTTTCCATCTCCTTGAGAGTTTGTGGCTGGCTCATGTCTTCTATCGCCTTGACCTTCTTCGGGTTAGCCTCGATCCCCCTGAGGGACACGAGGAAGCCCAGCAGCTTGCCAGAAGGGACACCGAACACGCACTTCTCTGGGTTGAGCCGCAGGTCTACCTCGCGCAGGCTTGCGAAGGTCTCCTCCAGGTCTTGAATCAAATTTCTTGCCTCCCAAGATTTTACCACAATGTAGTCGACGTAGGCTTCAGCGTTGCTCCCGAGCTGCTGACCCAGGGCGATGTGCATCAGTCGTTGGAAGCTCACGCCTGCATTGTGCAGCTCGAACATCATGCAAGTGTAGTAGTACACCCCACACGGGGTTAGGAAGGCCGTCTATTCCACATCCTCCACTGCCATCTTGATCTGGTGGTAGCCCGAGAACATGTCCAGGAAACACAGCAAGTCGCACTCGGTGGTGGAGTCGATGATCTGGTCGATGCACAGAAGCGGGAACGGGTCTTGGGGACAGGCCTTGTTGAGGTTGGTGAAGTCGACACACATGCGCTCCTTCCCGCCTTTCTTTGGTACGACGACAGGATTCGCCAGCCACTCGGGGTACCGAACCTCGCGAATGACACCTGCTGCCTCCAGCTTGCAGGACTGCTTCTCTGTGGACTGTCATCGCGCCTTCTGCTTCACAGGGCGCACATTGGGGCACACCCTCAAGTGATGCTCGATCACCCCTCTTGGGACCCCTACCAGCTGCTTGGGTTCCCAGGCGAATACCTCCTTGTTTGTGTGCAGGAACTTCACCAAAGCCTCCTCTTGATCCGGGTCAAGGTTGGCGCCTATGGTGAAGGTGGCTCCTGAGGACCCATCTTCCTCGACTGGCACCTGCTTGGTTTCGGCCCGATCTTGAGTGAACAACTGCTTCTTCTTCTTTGCTGGCACAGCCTCATTAGCCCCAGGGGTGGCTTCGATGGCTGGTCGGCTGTCGCGGCGGTTTTGAGGGCAAACTTGAGCGCCGCCAGAGCCTCCTTGGTGTCTCCAACTACGGTGAGGACGTCCTTGCTCCCGGGCATCTTCAGGAGGTTGTAGGCCGGATGGGTCGCCGCCATAAACTGAGCCAGAGCCGGGTATCCGAGGATGGCGTTGTATGGGAGGCCAATGCCGGCGATGTCAAAGTTGATCAGCTCGGTGCGGTAGTTGTCGCGAGTGCCGAAGGTCACAGGAAGGCGGATCTGCCCCAAGGGGCTGGTGGAGCCGCCGCCGATCCCGAAGAAGGGCTTGCTGGGGCGGAGCCGTTCGAGTGGTATGTGAAGAAGGCTAAAAGCCTCCACAGAGAGCACGTTGAGACCGGCGCCGCCGTCGATGAGGGTCTTGGTGACAGCTACGCTGCAGATAGTGGGTGTGCAAAGCATCGGAAGCACGCCTGAGCCGACGATGGTGACAGGGTGATCCCCCGAGTCGAAGGTGAGGTCGGCCTTGGGCGCCACCCAATCCGGGGGAGCTCCTTGCCACACGGCAGCGGCGCCAATGTGGCGAAAGAACGGCTTGGTGTGACGGTCTAAGGGCGGTGCTTGTGAGCCGCCGAGGAGGGCCGCGACAGTGAGGGGCGCCGGTTCCCCGAAGCGTGCGACGAAGAGGCCGCGCAGCTCCTCCCAAGATGCCACTTGGGATCCTGGGAGAGCGAGCAGCCAGGCACATGGCGCACCAGCGAGGGCCATGTGAAGCTGGTTGGCCATGACCTTGTCGTCGCCCCCGGCCTTCATGACGGCCCCTTCATACGCCAACAGGAAGGCTGACGGATCCGTCGTGCCGTCGTAATGCGGCGGCATCTCCGGCTTGAACTTGGGCGGCCACTGCACCCGTCGCAAGGCGGGGGCAAAGGCTCTGAGCCCCCTGGCTCCATCGTCGGCGCGTCATCCCAGCCGGAGGAGCAACGCCAGCCATGGGGACAAAAAGCGCTGGTGGCTGAGCGTGGATCGACGGAAGGAAAGCTTCAGCGCACCCCTACTTGGAGCTCCAAATGTCAGCTTTTGGTTTCCGGCAAAACCCTTGAGGTTCGAACACTGGGGTGCGCATGAAGACCTCTCCTCCCCCGAGCTCACGCTCTCACCACAATCTCAAAGCTCAGCATGTCGAACTCACAGAACAAGGGACACAGGGTTTATACTGCTTCGGGCCACCGATGTGGTGTAATACCCTACTCTAGTGTGGTGTGGTGGATTGCCTCTTGGGCTGAGGATGAACAAGTACAAGGGAAGAACAGCCTCCTGAGGAGAGGTGTCCTTGAGCTCGGTGAGCTTGTCTGGTTGAGGATGATCTGAATGGCCCAAGATCAGTTGCCTCCTACTGTGGTGGCTAGTCCTATTTATAGGGGCCCTGGTCCTCTTCCCAAATGTAGGCGGGAAGGGATCCAACAACGGCCAAATTTGAAGGGAGACAACCAGTACAAGTTATCCTGACTAAAGGTGGTCTTCGCCTGCCAAAGGCTCTGGTGGTGACACCGTCCTGGGCTCCACGGTGACCTCCGTCCTGCCGTCCTGCTGGTCTTGGTATTGTTGCACCGATATGGCAACCTTTGCCTGATGCCTCGGGACTCCTCGCCTGCGCTTGCCTCTTCAGCACCAAAGAGGAAACGAGTACGCTGCGCGCTCTGGCACCCGCCTGGCCTTGGTCGTCATGGCTTGCATCACAGGGACCTCGCGAGGTGCCCCTCGCCTTGATCTCTCCGCTCCTCGCGAGCCAGCCTAGCGAGGCCGCCCCCGAGGAGGTCTTGCGTCGTACGTCTTGCGAGGGTCTTGAGTGTTTGCTGATGAAGATGGGTCGTACAGGGCCGCTGGTGGAGCCACGCCGTGGGCTGCAGGCAGGCAAGTCTGCGGACCCCCGTTCCCAGGACACCGACATCCACGATCAGATCGTGGAAACTTTATTTTCTTGTACAATGATTTTCCACTTCACTCTGAAATTCTTTAAACTTTTCAAATGTTTCAGACTTATGTTTCATTAAGTAGATATACCCATATCTGCTCAAATCATATGTTAAGGTCAGCAAATAATGATACCGCCGCGAGCCTCAACACTCATTGGACCGCATACATCAGTATGTATTATTTCCAACAAGTTGGTTGCTCGCTCCATTGTTCTGGAGAACGGAGTCTTAGTCATCTTTCCTATGAGGCATGGTTCACAAGCATCAAGTGATTCATAATCAAGTGATTCCAAAAGCCCATCAGCATGGAGTTTCTTCATGCACTTCACACCAATATGACCTAAACGGCTGTGCCACAAATAAGTTGTACTATCATTATTAACCATGCATCTTTTGGCTTCAATATTATGAATATGTGTATCACTACAATCGAGATTCAACAAAAATAGGCCACTCATCAAGGGTGCATGACCATAAAAGATATTACTCATATAAATAGAACAACCATTATTCTCTGATTTAAATGAATAACCGTCTCACATTAAACAAGATCCAGATATAATGTTCATCCTCAACGCTGGCACCAAATAACAATTATTCAGGTCTAAAACTAATCCCGAAGGTAGATGTAGAGGTAGCGTGTCGACGGCGATCACATCGACTTTGGAACCATTTCCCACGCGCATCGTCACCTCGTCCTTATCCAATCTTCGTTTAATCCGTAGCCCCTATTTTGAGTTGCAAATATGAGCAACAGAACCAGTATCAAATACCCAGGCGCTACTACGAGCATTAGTAAGGTACACATCAATAACATGTATATCAAATATACCTTTCACTTTGCCATCCTTCTTATCCGCCAAATACTTGGGGCAGTTTTGCTTCCAGTGACCAGTCTCTTTGTAGTAGAAGCACTCAGTCTCAGGCTGAGGTCCAGACTTAGGCTTCTTCACTTGAGGAACAACTTGCTTGTCGTTCTTCTTGAAGTTCCCCTTCTTCCCTTTGCCATTTTTCTTGAAACTAGTGGTCTTGTTAACCATCAACACTTGCTCCTTCTTGATTTCTACCTCTGCAGCCTTTAGCATCGCGAAGAGCTCGGGAATTGTCCTATCCATCCCTTGCAAATTATAGTTCATCACGAAGCTTTTATAGCTTGGTGGCAGTGATTGAAGAACTCTGTCAATGACACTATCATCAGGAAGATTAACTCCCAGTTGAGTCAAGTGGTTGTGGTACCCAGACATTCTGAGTATATGTTCACTGACAGAAATATTCTCCTCCTTCTTGCATCTATAGAACTTATTGGAGACTTCATATCTCTCAACTCGGGCATTTGCTTGAAATATTAACTTGAACTCCTGGAACATCTCATATGCTCCATGACGTTCATAACGTCTTTGAAGTCCCGATTCTAAGCCGTAAAGCATAGCACACTGAACTATTGAGTAGTCATCAGCTTTGCTCTGCCAGACGTTCATAACGTCTGGAGTTCCTCCTGCAGCGGATCTTGCACCTAGCGGTGCTTCCAGGACGTAATTCTTCTATGCAGCAATGAGGATAATCCTCAAGTTACGGACCCAGTCTGTGTAGTTGCTACCATCATCTTTCAACTTAGCTTTCTCTAGGAATGCATTGAAATTCAAAGGAACGGTAGCACGGGCCATTGATCTACAACAACATAGACATGAAAAAACTATCAGGTACTAAGTTCATGATAAATTAAAGTTCAATTAATCATATTACTAAAGAACTCCCACTTAGATAGACATCCCTCTAGTCATCTAAATGATCATGTGATCCATATCAACTAAACCATGTCTGATCATCACGTGAGATGGAGTAGTTTTCAATGGTGAACATCACTATGTTGATCATATCTACTATATGATTCACGTTCGACCTTTCGGTCTCAGTGTTTCGAGGCCATATCTGCATATGTTAGGATCGTCGAGTTTAACCCGAGTATTTAGCACGTGCAAAACTGGCTTGCACCCGTTGTATGTGAATGTAGAGCTTATCACACCCGATCATCACGTGGTGTCTCGGGACGACGAACTGTAGCAACGGTGCATACTCAGGGAGAACACTTATACCTTGAAATTTAGTGAGGGATCATCTTATAATGCTACCACCGTACTAAGCAAAATAAGATGCATAAAGGATAAACATCACATGCAATCAAAATATGTAACATGATATGGCCATCATCATCTTGTGCCTTTGATCTCCATCTCCAAAGCACCGTCATGATCTCCATCGTCAGCGGCTTGACACATTGATCTCCATCGTAGCATCGTTGTCGTCTCGCCAACTATTGCTTCTACGACTATCGCTACTGCTTAGTGATAAAGTAAAGCAATTATATGGCGATTGCATTTCATACAATAAAGCGACAATTATAAGGCTCCTGCCAGTTGCCGATAACTTTTACAAAACATGATCATCGCATACAACAATTTATATCTCATCAAGTCTTGACCATATCACATCACAACATGCCCTGCAAAAACAAGTTATACGTACTCTACTTTGTTGTTGTAGGTTTTACGTGGCTGCTATGGGCTTCTAGCAAGAACCTTTCTTACCTACGCATCAAAACCACAATGATTTTTGTCAAGTGTGTTGTTTTAACCTTCAACAAGGACCGACCATAGTCAAACTCGATTCAACCAAAGTTGGAGAAACAGACACTGCCAGCCACCTGTGTGTGAAGCACGTCGGTAGAACCAATCTCATGAACGCGGTCATGTAATGTCAGTCTGGGCCGCTTCATCCAACAATACCGCCGAATCAAAGTAAGACGTTGGTGGGAAGTAGTATGACTATTATCGCCCACAACTCATTGTGTTCTACTCGTGCATATCATCTACGCATAGACCTGGCTCGGATGCCACTGTTGGGGAATGTAGTATTTCAAAAAAAATCCTACGATCACGCAAGATCTATCTAGGAGATGCATAGCAACGAGACGGGAGAGTGTGTCCACGTACCCTCATAGACCAAAAGCGGAAGCGTTTAGTAACATGGTTGATGTAGTCGAACGTCTTCACGATACAACCGATCCAAGTACCAAACGTATGGCACCTCCGTGTTCAGCACACGTTCAGCACGATGACGTCCCTCGAGCTCTTGGTCCAGTTAAGGACGAGGGAGAGTTTCGTCAGCACGACGGCGTGGCGACGGTGATGATGAAGTTACCGGCGCAGGGCTTCGCCTAAGCACTACGAAGATATGACCGAGGTGTTAAACTGTGGAGGGGGGCACCGCACACGGCTAAGAGATTGTCTATTGTGCTTTGGGGTGCCCCCTGCACTACAAAAAAAGACACTTCCGTGATGATACGTGTTTGTCACAGTAGGTCACCTTTTCTGTCATGCATGTACATCCATGACAATTTTATGACAGAATCAAGATAGTCATACCTGTGCTGTCGTAGAAGTGTTCCATGACATTACCAAAATTATCATCCTGTAAGTGTCCACTTCCATGACGATAAATTGCGCGTCATGGAAGTGCTTTCGTCAAAGGTGACCGACACATGGCATCCACCATAACGGGTCGCCGTTAAGCTATCGGGTCCGGTTTTGGATCCGATAACCCGCTAACAGCCCGGACCAATGAGGATTTTCCACGTGTAAGATTCTCATTGGGCGGAGGAAACACGTCTTGGCTCACCGTTGGGACAGATGTCATCCATTCATTGGACAGGAGGCACCTATGATACGTCGACACATGGCACGGCCCAATAGAGGCCTATTCCAGTGAAAAGGCCGGCCCGTTTGACTTGGTCAAAAGGTAACGGGCCGGCCCACGGAAAGCCTGTTAACGGCCTATTCGTATATAGCCCACTTACGACCCGTTAACTCACAACCCGTTATGGCCTATTGGAATTAAGCCCAGTAGCTTCATCTGGGCCGTCCAATATGATTCCAGCCCGTTGTAACTTCCGGCCCATGTATGGCCCATGATGTCTTTTGGCCCATACGAGGCCATTTGTAACTCTTGGCCCATTAACGGCCCATGGTGAATCTAGCCCGCAGTGAACAGTGTACCCCTTTATACCCATTAACGGCCCATTATTCCATTGGGCCGTTTCCAACCCGTGTTATCTTTCGGCCTTCTCAGGGCCCATTTATTCTTAGGCTCAGTTCCAGCATTCAGTTACTTACGGCCCATTATTGGCCTTTTCTGCTTGTGGGCCAAATTTAGCCCGCGGTTATAATCGACCCGTTTGCAGCCTATTAATCCGTTGGGCCGTTTTCATAGCGTCATCAAATACAGCCGATTAACAATGGCCCGTTATTGTCGGCCCATAAACGGACGATTCCAAATCTAGCCCGTTTACGGCCCATAATGCGGTCTGTTATTGGCCCATGTTTGGCCTATCCATCATACGTCACGTAGAAGGCCCATTGATGCTACGGCCCGTAGAAGGCCCATTGTTTCTACGGCCCTTAGAAGGCCCAATGTTTCTACAGCCCGTACGAGGCCCATGGTGACTACAGTAAATATGTAGCCCATGGTTATTGTGGCCTAGTTTTAAAAAATAGGTTATTGCGGCCACTAGCAAACCGCGGAAAAAGAACTGTACTGACTACAAGCAAACAAGTAAACAAGACAACAAGGAAATAAATAAGCAAGCAACTTATGCTAGGCTATCACGGCTATTACACATATTACATCCACTGGGCATCAAAGTTCGCCACCAGTGCAAATATAGGGAACAAAGCAGCATATCATATACACTAGTTGTCAAAGTTGGCGACCAGTGCAAATAAACGCCACAACAAAACAAGTCCAGAACTAAAACCACTTCAGAAGATCTCAAGAAACAATATCCTGGGTACCCATAATCACTACTGGAATCAGCTAATTTGCCATCTGCCAGCTCTTTGCCGTCTGCTAGCTGACGGCAAAGAAGCTCTTTGCCATCAGCTACCCAAAAGCAGACGGCAAAGAAATGGCAGACGACAAAACAGGTCTTTGCCATCTGCCGGCTCTTTGCCGTCAGCCAGCAGACGGCAAAGAATCTCTGCCGTCCGCTGGCTGACGGCAAAGAGAGATGTGGCCCCCACCGCCCCCCCCCCCCCGCCCGTTTAGAAAAACTTAACGCCCCACCTCTTTGCCGTCTGCTAGCAGACGGCAAAGAGACATAAAGGCGGACGGCAAAGATTGGCGGACGACAAAGAGGAGACTAACTAACGGCCCCTACCCCCCCGCCCGTTACTCTCTCTTCTCTCCCTCTCTCCTCCCCAACGCGCCCCGCCACCACATCCCACCCCACCGCCCCCGCCCCCCGCCGCCCCGCCACACGCCGCCCCGTCGCCCCCTCCGCCCCGTCGCCCCCACCCCTCCGCCCCCACCCCACCCGCCGACGCCCCGTCGCCCCGCCACCCGCCGCCCGGCGCCGCCCCCGACGCCCCGTCGCCCCGCCACCCGCCGCCCGGCGCCCCCCACCACCGCCCCCGCCAACCGTCCCATTGCTCCGGTGAGGGACTAGTGCTTTTTTTCTGTTTAATTGTTAGTGCTAGATTGTGTTAGTGTTAGTGTTAGAAAATAATGGGAAGAAGTAGAAGTAGTAGAAGAAGTAGAAGAAGAAGAAAAGAGAAGAAGTAGAAAAAAGATGAAAAAAGAAAAGAAGAAAAGAAGTAGAAGAGGAAGAAAGGGAGAAAAGAAAAGAAGTACAAAAAAGATGTAAAAAGAAGAAGAAGAAAAGAAGTAGAAGAAGTAGAAGAAGAAGAAAGGAAGAAACGAAAAGAAGAAGAAAAGTAGAAAAAAAGATGAAAGAAGAAGAAGAAGAAGAAGAAAGGAAAGAAGAAGAAGAATTGAAAGAAAGAAGAAGACCCCTCCGCCCCCACCCCACCCGCCGACACCCCGACCCCGACACGACACCCCGACCCCCTGACCCCCTGACCCCGACACCCCGACTCCGACACCACACCCCGACACCCCGACCCCGACACGACACCCCGACACCCGACCCCCTGACCCCCTGACCCCCTGACACGACAACCCGACACCCCGACCCCCCGACCCCCTGACCCCCAACCCCGACACCACACCCCGACACCCGACCCCGACTCCACCCCGACACCCGACCCCCTAACCCCCTCACCCCGACACGACACCCCGACCCCGCCGACCCCGAAACAGCACCCCGACCCCGACACGGCACCCCGACACCGACACGACACCCCGACCCCCGACACCTCCCGAAAAGGTGTTCTTTGGCCTTGCAGAGGCCGATGGGGTCATATATTTGTGAATTATTAGTTAGATCATATATTTTTCGATTTTGTTATGAAAACATCATATATAATTGTGTTGATCGGGTAGATTTAAATGTGCAGTTGTTTCATCGCTGCGAGGTTTGGTGGTCGACGACCTCGCCCTGCGTTTGACGAGCTCTGCCCCTTCGTTCGTGGGTGAGCACAAATGACATGTCCTCCTCCCCCGTTAATTATTTGCTCTGTTCCGGTGTTCGTGCCGATGAAACTTGATAGCTAGCTATATATGTGTCTTGAATCATCAGTATGCGTAACCAATATGTGTCTCCCGTTCGAAAGCGTCATAGTTATAAATATGCATGCATTTGCATATTTATAACCTTGATTCTTTCGAATTGTCCAACGCTATCCATGGACAGCCCGAGTATGTTTAGATTGGGTTCGTTTTCCCATATGCTTTGCTCCGGATCTAACGCATAAGTTTCGTCAGTGCCTCCCCTCTTGTTCTCCGGGTACACATCCTCTCTGTTTATTGCAGAGACGTGTATCATGAGAACAGCGGGGAGGTGCTGCCGAAATTTTGCGTAGGATCCGGAGCATAGCATGGGAAAATGAACCCAATCTAAACATACTCGGGTGGGATTAGGACCTATCATTACCTATTAGAGTGTAGGTTGCATGGACGTAATAAAATTGACAAAGTAGATCAACTGATGAATATATACATGGTGAATTATATATATATATATATATATTTGTTGTGTGTCTAGTAGCTCTGAAAGTCAAGATGAGTGATCGTGCGTGGATGTACACCGGTCACACTGGTCAGAACAAATGGAGCACTGAATGGTTCACAAAAACCAAGGGGTTTGTGCGAGCCGCATTTGCAAATGGCCAGAGGAAAACCTGGTGCCCCTGTTTACGGTGCGGCAATTGGGAAAAGAGGACAGAGGCTGAAATGGGCAAACACCTGCAGAAGAGTGGTTTTACGCCCGATTATACGGTGTGGACATTTCATGGTGAGTCTGCCCAACGTGACCGAGCTGAGGTGGATCGTCGTCGCACCGACGAGCATGGTACCGGGATGGAAAACATGGTGCAAGACTTCGATGATGCTCGGGATTCGGACGAGGAGATGGAGGAATCTGCAAAGGCCTTCAATGAAATGTTGGAGTCTTCAAAACGTCCGCTCCATGAGCACACTGAGCTTTGTCAGTTGGATGCCATCTCACAAGTAATGGCTCTGAAGGCTCAGTTCAACTTGGGCAGAGAATGCTACGATGCAATGATGACAGTATTTGGACGCTTTCTACCCAAAGGCCATGTAATGCCTGCAAACCTGTACCAGTCGGACAAAATCCTCCGTGCACTGAAGATGCCCTATGATAAGATACATGCCTGTGAGAAAGGATGTGTCTTGTTTAGGCTTGACTATGCGGACTTGAACTATTGTCCCATTTGCAAGTCTTCCAGGTATGTTGTGGTAGACAACGGTATGGGTGAGAAGACACAGACCAAAATCCCCGTTAGTGTTCTTCGGTATATGCCAATCGTACCAAGACTTCAACGTCTTTTCATGGTCGAAGAGACGGCCAGACAGATGACATGGCACAAAACGGGCAAAAGAACCGAACTAGATGCAGATGGGAATCAGATGATTGTACACACATCGGATGGTGTTGCGTGGAAAAAGTTTGATGAATTACATGCTGACAAAGCGGCAGATCCGAGGCATCCTCGAGTCGACATCAGCACGGATGGGTTCTGTGTGTTTGGTATGACGGCAGCCCAATACAGTTGTTGGCCCGTATTTGTCTTTCCACTCAATCTCCCCCCCCCGGACAGATTATGCAAAGAAAGAACATTTTCCTGACATTGATAATTCCAGGGCCCAACTATCTGGGGAAAAATATGAATGTGTACATGCAGCCGCTTAAGGACGAATTGCAAGAAGCCTGGGATAATGGGTTCAAGACATACGACGCATATAGCAAACGGAACTTCATAATGCGTGTCTGGTACATGTACTCGACACATGACTTGCCGGTGTATGCACTATTCGTTGGCTGGTGTGTGCATGGAAGGTTCCCGTGCCCCACATGCAAGGGAGCTCTTGAGTTTCGTTGGCTTCAGGCCGGTCGCAAGTTTTCTTGCTTCGACATGCATAGACAGTTCCTGAATCCTCGCCATAAGTTCAGGAAAGACAAGAAGAACTTCATCAGAGGTAGAGTTGTCAAAAACTCTGCACCACCTGCATTGACAGGCCAACAGAACCTGGATCAGTTAAACGCTCTCGAGCCAGATCCGGTACTTCAAGGGGTATAATTCTAAGCATGCCTGGACTCACAAAACATGCTTATGGGATCTGCCTTACTTCAAAGACCTCCTTTGCCCACACAACATCGACGTGATGCACACTGAGAAGAATATCGCCGAGGCACTTTTTGGTACATTGTTCGGCATAGATGGGAAGTCAAAGGATAATACTAAGGCTAGAGTCGATCTGGAGGCGCTATGTGATAGGCCGTTACAAAACATGAAAGAACCGAAAGGAAAGCAGAACTGGACGAAGCCAAAGGCATGGTTCAATCTTGGAAGGCCAGCTATGAGGGAAATTATCTTGTGGGTGAAAATGCAGTTGATGTTCCCCGATGGGTATGCAGCGAATCTAAAGAGGGGAGCCAGTCTTGATAAATTGAAGATATTTGGTCTCAAGAGTCATGATTGGCACATATGGATTGAGCGGGTAATGCCGGTGATGTTGCGTGGCTTCATCCCTGAGGATGAATGGCTAGTACTGGCAGAACTCAGCTATTTCTTCCGTGTTCTTTGTGCGAAAGAACTATCGCCTGGCGTGCTAGAAGAAATGGAAGAGTTGGCGCCGGAGTTGATCTGCAAGTTAGAGAAGATCTTTCCACCGGGCTTCTTTAATCCAATGCAACATTTGATTTTGCATCTCCCGACCGAGGCAAGATTGGGGGGGGCCCGTGCAAAATCGTTGGTGCTACCCAACTGAGAGGATGCAGAAGACGCTTCGACAAAAATGTAAAAATAAACGTAGAATTGAAGCATCGATGGCTGAGGCATTCATCACTGAGGAGGCGGCAAACTTCGTGACAGCACACTACGAAGCCAAAAATCGTCATTTGCATAATCCGAAGCCTCGGTACAATGCTGACGACCCTAAAAAGGGTGGATCCAACCTCAGCCTATTCAAAGGGAATCTCGCACCAGCCAGTGTTTCAAATCCAGTATCTTTGGATAACGAACAATGGCGGACCATTTCGTTGTATATCTTCAACAACCTGATAGAAGTGCGGCCGTACATCGAGTAAGTTCTCGGTACATTGTTTCGCAACTTCTATTTCCTTTGAACTGCTCTTATTCCTGGATATTTCATATAGTCGATATGTCGCCTTATTCTCGTATGGAGCGGTGATCCAAAAGGATTCTGTCGAAGAGTATGAGCTTCTCGCAAAGCAAGGAGGCGGCTATCCCGGTTTCATCTCTTGGTTCAAACAAACGGTAATTTCTATTAGACAATTTCATTTCATTCGCTAATTTGTGCGTAATGCAACAATCCTTTCATATTAAACTTGTAGGCTAATTCAGAGTCTATGGACGCCGAATTGAGACAAGTCGCTAATGGTTTTGACTATAAGGTCCGTTCATTTGACAAATACGACATCAACGGGTATCGCTTTCGTACCTATGGCAAAGAGCTATCTATGGCCGACCGAAAGTCTACAAATTGTTGTGTATCTGCTATCGGCGAAGGAGGTACCGAGTATTATGGGAGAGTTGAAGCAATTTATGAACTTCTATTCTATGGTGAAAACCCACCGAATGTCGTAGTCTTCAAATGTTATTGGTTTCAGCCGAAGGAGACTAGAAGGACTCATGAACATATAGGGCTAGTTGAAATCAACCAAAGCACCCATTTAGATGTTCCTGATGTCTATATTACGGCTCAACAGGCGACCCAAGTATTCTATCTACCGTGGGCCTGCCAAACTAATCCAAATCTGAAAGGTTGGGATGTCGTTTATGAAGTGCCGCCACGTGCTAGACTATCTCCCCCAAAGGAAGAGGATTATGAACCTCACATTAACCCAGACACATATGAAGGAGAATTCTTCCAAGAGACACGTCTTTCCAAAAAGCGTTTCAAGAACCGCTATACTTCACCCCAAAACATTGAAGTAGACAGCGACAGTGAATCCGACATCACCCCAGAGGAGGAACAAGAAGAGCCGGAACAAGAAGAGGTTACTGCTGCGGATGACCTATCATTGCTTGACCGATTACGTCAAGGTGGCCTTCCACATGTTGATGCCACTGAACCCTATGAGCCCGTCATTGATTATAGTGATGATGATGATGATTATGCATTTATTGATGATACTGATCGAGATTATTAGTAGTGTCAGGTATTAAATTTTTTTATGTTGTACTTGATGATGATACACTTAAGTGATACACATATTATTATTCATGTCGGTCTTTTTTTTATGTTGTACTAATTTCGTTTACTGTTTGTCATGGCAGGTGTTGAAATATGGTGGGCGCTGGTCGGGAGCGCGCCAAGGATCCTTCTTCGTCGGCGCGTGGTGTGAGGTCTTCCATTCCAGACGCACCTCTCCGCCGAGCGTTGCTGGACAGTATGGCGACACCGCGGGCCCTTCTTCGTCGACCGCGGTGCCCAGCAGGGGACGAGGTAGGAAGAGAGGAGGTGGGGCACGTGGTCGTGGGAGAGGAGGTAGGGTGACTGCTACGGCGCCTTCCTCGCCGCCACCCCCAGCTGTTTCACCCGAGCACGTGACTGCTAGGGTGGACTCATCCGAGGAGGAGGCTACACGGACTCCGGTCCACGAGCCTCCGGTCCATGGGTCTTGGGCCCACGAGCCTCGGGTCGACTGGCCTTCGGCCCACGAGACCCCGGAGGAGCACACGTCTGGATGGGGTACCTGGCCGGATCAGCCCGAGGAGCCGAGTGGCCATGCTGATGATGGCGGGGAGCCGACTGATATTGAGGAGGAGGGGGGCACCGTCTACCAGCGTGGTGCTACACGGCTCCTGTCCGTGCCGGCGACCCGCGAGCAGAGGTGGTTGATTTTCCCTGATGGGGAGAGGTAAGTGCATTTAATATTTTTGTACCTTCTGCATTCACATTTCTTCAAATAACTAATGCGTTGGCCTTGTCATGCTGCAGGGGTTGGGACCACCATCATAGTGTCCGCTGGCCCAACTCCGTCCTTGGAGTTCTTTGCCGGCAAAACTTCCCGGGGTTTGTCACGTTGCCTGGTGAGGGTCGGCTTCCAGAGCTTGGATTGAGCTGGGAGCACTACTTGGCTGCCCCGGCCCTGCCGGATGAGATTATCGACGGTGTCTTGTGCGACACGAGGGCAGACGTGGTGATCAGAAAGTTCTGGGTAATTTCTCCTTTACACATTTAAAAATCTTCAACTAGCTAGTTATTAATTGTACTAATCAATATTGTCTCATTTGATTGCAGACATTCTACAGGTGTGAGGAGGGATACGAGGAGGACGCGGCACATGTTATCGAGAACGTCTGCAAGCGCCTACTACAGAACTTACGGCACGAGGCTCGGGTGCAGGCTGTTCGAGACTACTACGCCTTGCGTGGTATCAAGAAGACCAAGCCGGCGTGCCGCGATAAGTTCCTGAGTAAGGAGCAGTACATGAAGGTAATTCTTAAGGCCTTCTACTTAAGTTCCTTCATTTAGTAATTCTTAGCCGTAGCGCTCAAGTTTCTATTTGCTAACTTAGGCGCCTCCGAGTTGGTGTGCGGATCGGATGGATTGTTGGGAGGTGTTGGTCAATGAGTGGTGCTCAAAAGAATGGCTAGCCCTCCACAATGAGGCCAAGGACAAACGTGCCCAAATGGAAGGTGTGCCACACCATCAAGGCAGCTCCAACTTATATCAGTTCGGGCGGAACTGGGTATGTGGTTTGCTTCATGATTCATGCAATTCATTCATCATGCTAGCTTGAGCCCTTTAATTACTAATTTACATTGTTTCTCTCTTTCAGGCACGCCACAATAAGGTGGATAAGGTGCCAGAGGTGTACGACCTGTATGCCATGGCCCACACTGCCTCTTTCAAGAAAGTCAAGGCATTCTCTCAGTCTGACCTCGATGATGCAAACAACTTCACCAACATCTCCTCCCACAGCAAGCTCGTGAGATATAGAGATGAGGGGAAGGCGAGGAAAGGGGAGGACTTTAACCCGAGCCAGGGTCCCATTGATCCAGAGCTGGTGATGATATCTGGTGGCGGGAGGTCCCATGGCTCCATAGCCATTGGAGATGGACTTATCCGTTGTCCTAGCACTCTCCCAGAGATCAAGGCGCGCCAGTCGAGCTCCGCTCCTGAGATAAGGCCTCATGAACGGCCAGTGCAACTCGCCATCAAGGTTAGTGATACGTACTCAGCTATCTTTCTCCATTACATTGTGTGCGCTTCCATCAATGATTACAAATGGTCATGTGAGTGGTGTTGCAGGCTGCTATACAGAGTGAGAGAGATAGAACGGAGAAACTTCTGGTGGAGGCGGCGGAGAGGCAGCGGGAGTTGGAGGAGAGGACGACAAAGATGTTGGAGGAGGAGAGGGCACGGAATGACATGCAGGCAAGGGCCATGTACGAGCTCCTTGTGGTAAGTTTCTTCTGCAGATTAGCCAAAACATTCATGTAGTGTTTGTCTCATTACTAACTAGTATGACTGAGTCGTCAAAACCAAATGTGCAGTCTGTGTGCGAGAAGACCGGTCAGACCGCTCCGCTGATGCCAGTGATTGCTCCTGGGACCACGGTGAGTTTAATTTGAATGGACATTACTTGCTAGTCTTAACATTTTAGTGTCATCATGCTAACAAGACATTGGAAATGATCTTTGGTGCAGCGTAACTCCAGACAAGCATCGCACGATCCTTCTCCAGCTACCGGCACAAGCCAGCCCGCTCCTACACCTCCTGGATCATGGTAAGTTTATCTAGTGTTTTTCTTAACACATGCATAAAGACCTAGACTTAGCTTTATTTCCTCCAATGCTTACCATAATGACCTAGACTTAGCTTCTTCTCCTCCAAAATGACTTAATAAGCTTACTGACCTCCAAAACCATCCATTTTACCTAAGTTAGCTCTAAAACGATCTGTACTTAGCTTACTTATGTCAAAAATTGCATAATTAGCTTAGTTAGCTCATAAACGATCCATTTTACCTAAGTTAGCTCTAAAATGACCCATTTTACCTTGGTTAGCTTATAAATGATCCAGTTCATCCAAGTTAGCTCAAAAATGACCCATTTTACCTAGATTAGCTCCTAAATGATCCATTTTACCTACGTTAGCTTTAAAATGACCCATTTCACCTAGGTTAACTCCAAAATGACCCATCTTACCTAGGTTATCTCATAAACGATCCATTTCAACTAATTTAGCTCATAAACGATCCATTTCACCAAGTTAGCTCAAAAACGATCCATTTCACCTAAATTAGCTCTTAAATGATCCATTTCACCTAAGTTAGCTCAAAAAGATCCATTTCAACTAAATTAGTTCATAAATGATCCATTTCACCTAAGTTAGCTCAAAAACAATCCATTTCAACTAAGTTAGCTCATAAATGATCCATTTCACCTAAGTTAGCTAAAAAACGATCCATTTCACCTTAGTTACCTCAAAAACGATCCATTTGACCTTAGTTAGCTCATAAACGACCCATTTCAACTAAGTTAGCTCATAAATGATCCATTTCACCTTAGCTAGCTCATAAACGACCCATTTCAACTTAATTAGCTCATATATGATCCGTTTCACGTAAGTTAGCTCATAAATGACATACTCTTCTTGTTCTAGTCTTCTTCTTGTTCTACTCTTCTTGTTCTAGTCTTCTTCTTGTTCTACTCTTCTTGTTCTAGTCTTCTTATTCTAGTCACCTATTTCTAACTTTCTTATTTTGCCATTTTGCAGATTTCATTCACTTCATGGAAGCTAGCTTGCTATGGAGTGCTTGTTTATGTATGGATGGAACTTGCTTATGTATGAATGGATGGATGGAACTTGCTTATGTAATATGTATGGATGGAACTTGCTTATGTATGAATGGATGGAACTTGCTTATGTATGAATGTATGGAACTTATGTGCTGGATATATGTGATATGTTTGCTGTTAAATAGGCCTGTGAAATATATCTATATATGTCATATATATTTGCTGTGAAAATTGTTGGATTTAATAAAAAACAGAAAAAAGAGCCAATATGCAGGCTCTTTCTAGTCAGCCGCCAGGAAGCAGACGGCAAAGTAGCTCTTTACCATAGCCTACTTTGCCGGAGCCTTTTGCCGTCCGCGGCTGACGGCAAAGGCCTTTGCCATCCGCCGTTCATGCCTTTGCCGTCTGCCGTGGCAGACGGCAAAATAGCTGATTCCTGTAGTGAATGTTGGCAAGATGCTTAGCAAGCTTATTAACTTTCTCTTGTTTGGCGCTTAAATCCTCGAGCACTTGCTGTTGCACCAGGAAGTATGCATCTGATTTCTGCAGGGACTTCCTCAGTCCTCCGGCTTCCTGTCGCATAACATCTGATCAATGTATTTCACCTTGAAGTTGAGACTCAAGAAGCCAAACTGATTCAGGAAGCAAGTTCGAAGAGCTGGTGCCAGCAGTAGTAGCCAGTAACTCGAACACTACATCAAGACAAGACTTTGGGGTTGTCTAAGTGTCTTCAATATAGTTTTTATCAGCTTTCTTGGAGACCAACAGGGATGTCTCACTATCTTGAACCTTATCTGCATTACTTCCTTTACAATTGCATAACGGGGTACTCTTCTCCAATATTTTATCCGTGTTCTAAAAGAGAAACAAACACATCATAGGTTTACAATGTAGTATATGAAACTCATTTTGGTAAACCAATTCAGTAGTAAGGTGGACAGGATAACAACATGAAACAAACATATATCTATGTAGTATGGTCACTGTATGGTCTATATCATTTTAGTTTATGTTGCCAAATCAAGATAGATACAGTTCGAATCATATCTATTTAAGACAAAGCAGCATAGACGGAATATAAGTGTGGGAAACTACACAACAATAACAACACTTGTAATGTGCATGGCATGAGAACATAATTGTTTATTAAATTGAAACTGAAATCAACATAGAGCAAGTTACAACATCAAACACGTTAAAGAAACAGGTTTAAAACATACCTGTTCCGCCATTGGAGTTTCAATTGCATCCTTCAAATTTGAAATTAGTTGGTATGAGTAAATACAGTGATGCAAGAGCAAAGTAGTATGAATCATAGCTACAGAACCTGACCAGAGAACAATTCTTCTTCTTCTTTAAGCGTTGACTTGGGGTTCGGAGTGGTGGTCCTCGTGCTTTGGGCACTGCAGTTGCCTTACTAACTGCTGGTGTTCCGGTGCTCTGTGGTGGAGACGGTGTTGTGTCAACTGGAACTAGGTTACTATCTGCTGGGGTTGGGGTTAGAAGGGGTGTAGCTCGTTCTCTGTCCAACTGGGTATGGGTACAATCTGCGTGAGTCTGGGTTATGTGTCGTGGGGCTAGTTCTTGGGCAAGTACAACCGTGGTTCTATCTGCATCGACAGGTAGCATGATCTTTTCTGAAGACCGTGTTTTTACTCCCACAGATACTGCGATCACCCCCTCCAATTGAAATGGCTGATAAACAAGAAAAGTATTTGAATGTACAGACATTGTAAGAGACATGTGCAATGGATAGTAGGGAAGAAAACAGGGCATGAAATAATTCACATTTATGTTGTCTAACCAAACAGAATAGCAGGACATAATTTCACATATATGATGGCTAATTAAACAGGATAGCATGACATAATTTCACATGTATGATGGCTAACTAAACAGGATAGAATGACATAATTAAAAATATGATGACTATGTAAACATGATGACATGATATAACTATACGATGTGTCTATTAAAGTGGTTGGCATGCCATAAATCACAAACATGCCGTCGATGGAAACATGATGGCATGATATAATTCACGGATAGAATGACATAATTCAAAATATGATGACTATGTAAACAAGATGAGATGATATAACTATATTATGTCTTTAGAAAATGGGTTGGCATGCCATAATTCAGATACATGTTGTCTATGTAAACATCTTGGCATGATATAATTCAAATATATGATTTATATACTAAGCAAGTGAGCAGAGGGCAATTGCATATATTATGTGTCAACTAAGGAGATGGCATTCAATATTGTGTATATGATGTAAAAACTAAGCATTGCAATACAACATATGCATGATATGAGTAATATAACTCTGCCAAGTTTGAGCATACACCTTAGGGGGATAATAGGACTGGTCATCTGCCTCTGAATCCTCCTCTGAAGAGCTATCTGTAACCAGCAAGATATCTGCTTCAGCAGGTAGCATTGTCTGCTCTGAAGACCTTGTTTCCACTCTAGATTTCTCCATCACCAATTCAAATGGCTGATGCATAGGAAGAGCAGTTGAATATACAAACATTGTCGACAAATGCAATGAGAAATACAAAAAAAGGACAGCATGATATAATTCAAATATATGACGCTTGGCTAAACAGCATGGCATTGCATAATTCACATATATGGTAATTAGACACTAAACAAGTGGCATTCACACAAAGCATGTCTAAACTAAGCAAATGACATAGCAATGCAAGATACCATACGCACGATATGAGCAACATAACCCTGCCAAGTTAGAGCATGCACCTCGGGGGGGAATAGGACTGGTCATCTGTCTCTGGATCCTCCTTTGAGGAGCTATCCATAACCTGCAAGACATGCGCTTCGTCAGATAGCATTGTCTACTCTGAAGACCTTGTTTCCACTTGAGTTTTTTTTCCATGACCGTGCCGAATGGCTGATGCATAGGAAGAGTAATTGAATGTACTAAAATTGTTGACAAATTTAACACATAATAAAAAATTATGGCATGATATAATTCACATATAAGATGACTGGCTAACCAGAGTGGCATTGCAAAATTCACATATATGATGCCTGGCTAAACAAGATGGCATTGCATGATTCACATATACGATAAAGAAACTAAACAGATGGCATTGACACAAAGCATGTCTAAACTAAGCAGATGACATATTTGATGTATACAGTAAGCAATGCAAGGCACCATATGCATGATATTACCAACATCAGCATGCCAAGTTAGAGCGAAGACCTCAGGGGGTAAATAGGAGTGGTCTTCTCCTTCTGAATCCCCCTCAGAACAGTTATCTTCCTCTTGATTATGATCCGAAATGGGTGGAGGGGTCTGCCTTTGCGCCCACCATGGAGCGACGTCTGCATGAAATTTTCTTGCCACGCAAGGCTAGTCTCTTTTGCTCTACATGTTCAGTTCCATTGCGTACAATAAGTGACATGCATAAGAATAAAACATAGTGATATTATGTAAGAAGTGCATGCACAAATCCAGAGTGATGGTAGCAAACTGTGGATAGACCCAAAACCAATGATGGCAGGCAGATAATAGCTTTAGTTAAAAAATACAGATAATGGCTCCTTTAACGTTTGTTTGCACCCAACATGAAACTCATAGTAGACACCCGAGATTAACCAGATAGTAGACAGATAGTACTGATTGTTGCCCCAATATGTACCCCACAACCATTTAAAAACTCAAGTTTCAGCATTAGTTTGGACCTGACTCAGAGTCTAATAGGTGAACACGACGATAAAGTAGCATGTCATCATGTTAAGCGATGCATAACGTAAGCAGACACGGAAGAGTGCGACCTCTCTTGCGGACCCGTGTAGTCCTCAAGGTCATCTGCTCAATTGATGATGGTAATGCAGTTGTCGTGGCTGCCGGCGGTGGGGAAGAAGATCTGAAGCGGCGAAAGACAGTCTGGAGAGCGGATCCCTGCTGTGGTGTACCCTTCCGTCATTGGAGCAGCTGAGCTGGGGTGGAACACAGCGCAGCAGGAGCAGGACAAACCACACAAGGCTTTCTTTGACACATATCTGTAACAGAAGTAATTGTGTAAGGGCTTGCTTGAATTTGAGGATTCTAACAATGCAGGGATAGGACATAGACATGAATAGGATAGGAATGCACGTGCAAAACAGAGAATTTAAAAACACAGGATTTCTGCCAATCTGGGTGTTTGATTCACAAGAATTGGAAGATCACAGGATGCAAAGAAGCATCGTGAGATTAAGTCAAACCACACATGTACAACCTCTTTGGCGAAGCCATGTTGATCTCAGCGTGATTGGGTTTGTCGGTGAGGATGCTCCAGCTAACTTGGCTGTCGGAGGAGGGGAAGAAGATCTTAGGCGTGTGGAGATGGAGCCCGGGGTACTGCTCCGCTGTGATGGAGGGTTTCATCATTGGAGCAGCTCCGGTGAGTTGTACGACGCCGAGGCTGAAGCGGGACAAGAGAGACAACGTTAACCTGAGTAGAATTCTAATAGCATCTCCAATAGATGACGTAAAATACATAACCACAAAGTGCTAGATGTAAAATACATCAGCCGCTCATCTCTGAACTTACCTGTTGAAACTGAACTTAACTGTCGAAACCGAATTTTTCTGTCAAAACTGAATTTTACTGTCGAGACTGAACGCACTAGTAGCAGAAAAGCAGTAGCAGCAACAGCAACGCGTGCGAGAGCCAGCTGGTCATGTAGCAGCATCAGGTGAGGCTACCCTGAGCCGCCAGCCATCACCGGCCAAACAGCCGCCCCCCGCTGCCCCGCCCGCCTCGAAACCACTCCCCACTGCCGGTCCGCCGCGGCCCTGGCCATCCCTCTACCCCCTCCCCCCCCCCCCCCCCCGTGCCGAGCTTTTTCTCCGGCGATCCCCACGCCACCACCCCACCACCGCCGGCAACCACCGCCCCCACCCTGAACCCTAAGATAGATACTGGGGTACCTCTCCGGCGAGCCCCCCTCCCCGCTGTGACTGAAGTGTAGCTAAATCGGAGCAGCATCGCAAGCAAGAGCGAGAGCGAGAGAAGCAGCGCGAGCAAGAGCAAGAGCAAGAGAAATAGCAAGAGCAGACCAAGCAAGGGACCGAGAGCAAGAGCTGAGCAGCAGCGCGAGCGAGAGCTAAAGCAGCAGCAGCTCCTACTAACGTGGACGTCGCCGCCGAGGGAGCGACACCGTGGAGGAAGTGGCCGGCGATGCCACAGTGGATGGAGCCGCGCCGTGTCGGCTCGGGACCGAGCGCCGGCAGCACCGTGAGATCGAATCAAGAAGAAAATGCGGCGATTAGTGTACAACCTCTTTGGTGGCGCAGATTAGGCCTCATCTTCATCCGAGGAAACGGTGATGATGATGCTCTTCCGGTGGTGCAGGTGAAGACGACGGTGTGGGAATTGAGGTGGCGCGAAAGATGAGGGGAACATCGGGGCAGCTCCTTGGAGGTGGAGGACGGGGTGGCTGAACCGGCGGGACGACGAGATCGACGACGGATCCTCATCCGGTATGGTGGATGAGGGATGTCGAGGTGTTGCTGTGGACGACCTCGTCGGGGAAGAGGCTCCGGCTGGGTGGCGGACGGAGGAGGGTGTGGGGCTTCGCGGATTTTTGAGGCCTCGGTGTAAGAATGGGTGGGCGGATGGGATGGGAGTGGGGAACCATGGCTTAGGGGGGCGCTTGTCCGAAATGTGGGGTAAGTTACGGAAGTACCCCCACCGATTTGAGCTAGGCGGTTCTTTCGGTTCAGGGGTATCACGGGCATTTCGCGTGTCGGGATTTCACAGGAGGTGGGAGTATTCTCGCACGTTGTAATTTTGGAATAGCAAGGCGCAGGTTGAGATGGAGGGAGTTGTCGAAGCACAACGAGACAAAGATATATCTTAAATATTTCGGGAAAACAAGGCGCAGGTTGAAGAGGCGGGAGTTTCGCTGCACGATAGACAAAGACGCTAGCTTGAAATTTTGGCATAACAAGGAGCGGCTTGAATTTCGGGAGAACAAGCTTAACGTGTACCAAAATAAAGACAATTCACACCTCATCACTAGAGAGAGCCATGTCCCATTTTACTATATTACTAGAAATGCATTCAAATATAACAAAAAAACTAAAAAAATCGGGACAACAAACATAACGTGTACAGTACCAAAACAATTTGCACTTCCCTCAACAATAAAAAGACAATGTGTGTTGTCTAGCATATGGACTAAATTTGAGTACATTTTCCCTGTTTGAATGGGATTGTACTCAGGTTAGTTATACAACAATCTAAATATTATCTTCACAACACAAGACATGAATATAGGAGAAGTAAATTCCTATATAAATACGAACTACATGTACATACGATCTCAAATTCAAATATATGTATCCATTTTATGTTGAATTCAAATCATAGTACATGTATACTCTAGCTAGATGTTCAGAATCCAAACCATGTATGATATACTACGTACAATGTGTTTAACAAGAACAACACACACACAAACACCATTTAGACTAGTAAGGTACACGTGCATTGCACGCATGAGATTTGGCAACCAAATTATGAATAAATACCACATTATAGCATGTAAGCTTTGAGTCATATATGCATGATGTAGATGTTCGTTTAATTATAGTTCATTTCATTCAAAATCATCTAGTTTGTATAAGAAAGCTAATCTATTTTAAGATTCATGGAATTGTGCGTTGTAAGGCATAAAGTAAAAACAAATGATGGCAAATCATGTGGAAAAACAGTTGGGCAATTCTGATACGGAAGATTCTAGAACAAAGAAGAAGTGCTTGTGTTTTGAGGTTTGTGCATTATGCTTAAGTTCAACCATGGATTCTTCTAGATTGTACATATCGGGCATTCTTTATCTCTCACGTGCATGCGCAACGATCGATGTTCCTCTATGTGTGTGTGTGTGTATATATAGCTAGGTCTTTCACAGTTTCCCACACAAACCGGTCAATCTATATATCTAGTGAGGTCTCACCCTCTTTCCCATGTCCACATCAATCAATGTATACCTATCTATATAGGATTACATAGCTAATACACACACATTAATTATATATCCAACGTCCCCCTCTCATCATCCATGCCTTCCGCTTCATCTCTCAGACACGCGCACAGTGGCGAAGACAGGGGCAGCAAGGGCCCTGCCCCCCCTAACATCACTATATATCGAGGCTAATATGAATGTGATCATTAGACAATTGCTGGTAAAATGGTTTAAGTTGATGAATTGGCCCTCCTCGTAAAGGATTAGTAATGCTTGGCCCCCTAGCTCATTTATTTTTCATGGCTCCGCCACTGCGTGCAACGACGCACGTTCTCGCCCCCTCTCTTTAAATATCGATCTCGCACTTGTGCCATCCTTCATAGTCTCCCTCCACTTGGCCCCTCGCACCATCTACTAGCCCCCCACCGGATTTTGCCACATGTACAATCTAGCAGACTCCATGGTTGAACTTAAGCATAATGCACAAACCTCAAAACGCAAGTGCTTGTCCTTTGTTCTAGAATCTTCCGTATCATAACTGCCCAAACTTTTTTTCCAGTTGAATTGCCATTATTTGTTTTTACTTTATGCTTTACAACGCACAATTCCATGAATCATAAAATAGATTAAGGGCTTCTTTGATTCAAAGGATTCTCAAAGGAACTTTGGAGGATTCTAATCCTTAGGAATTTTTCCTATCTTGGTTGTTTGATTCGTAGGATTGTAAACCATAGGAATTTTTCATAGGATTCATTTTCACTAGATTCCATAGGAAACATCCCATCCACTCAAACCTCTTTGAAAGAATCCTGCGTTTTTTCTATGCACAATCAAACACTCATACAATCATGTAGGATTCAAGATGACACTCCACTCTAATCCCATGTTTTCCTATTCCCGCGTTTTGGATATCCTACAAATCAAAGAGGCCCTAGCTTTTTTATAAAAACTAATTTATTTTGAATGAGATGAACTATAAGAATTAAACGAAGGTCTGCATCAGGCATATATGACTCAGAGCTTACATGCTATAGTGTGGTATTTATTCATAATTTGGTTGCCAAATCTGATGCGTGCAATGCACGTGTACCTTACTAGTACTTCCAGTATGTGCAAAACACGTAAATTAGGATTCTAATGGCACGCTACACAGTGTCTCTCTTACAGTTCATGAAGCCACGTGGCACATGTGGAGTTGTTGTCGCGACCTCCTTGTGTGGATTGATCACAGTGACGTGCTGCTTGTTCCAGAAGAATGTACTCGTCCTCTCTGAGCCACACTGGCGGTACATGCATGAAGCGAAGATGTGCACGCACACCACACACTCACTCATTCCCTCGCACGCACACGCGGGTACAATGGGGGACGCATTTTTGTACGAAGATCCATCCCATGTGATAATTTGACGCGTGTAAAGTCCTTCACTTCATTGATGGTCAATTAATACAGCACATGCAAATTGAGTGGACGTGAGGGCGGAAGAAAGACATTACTACTCCACTGCGCGCATGCGAGTAGTTAAATCATGGGTTGCTAGTACTTCCATTGGACTCCTTTGTATTTTGTGCCAATTTTTGACCATATTAAGTAACATAATATTTATGCATGTCATAAAAAGTGGCACAAAAAAGGGGGCCAATAAACCAGGACGCAGGCAGCATGATCAGTTTTTGCCAGGGCTACTATTGGTGGCCTTTGTATTTAAATATGGACGGAGTGGAGTAGTACTATCTTTATCTTAGCCTCGTAGGGCTCTCCCAGCGCCTAGGCTCGCCTCCCCGCCTCGCCCACCAGAAGTCTCCATCGCGTAATACTTTACGGTCGCTCGCACCAACAGACTGTCGGTCGGACCCGCGTCTCACCGAAGGGACACGTGTCGGCTTGGTCTTACATGTACGACCAATTACATCACTGACTTGTGCGACCGCATTTGAGCAGTGTAGTACTACTTGAAATTTATGTTCCACTAAACTCATCGGGAGCCATTTCGGGCCTCAAAACCAAAACCATCAATTAATCTTTACCTTGTTCCCATCACATTCCAAAGTACTAGTGCTACAATTAAGTGCAAGCCTGCTCACACCTACTAGTACGTACCAAACCTGAATGTGTTCTCACTATGCAGGTTTTAGTACTAGTGCTAGTACTTAGGTTATAAAAAGGGGAACTACCTAACTGAAAATTACTCCACCTTCCTCCTCATAAGTCCTTCTTCTTCGTCCATCCTTGCCATGGCCGGTATGCAGAGCTCTAGGTCTAGAACTACTTGTAACAAGGGAGTGGCAACCAAGGCTGCGGAAAAAAAGAGAGGGCTCGCCGCCACGCAGAGAAAGATCTCTCATGGGCATGCGATGGCTCCCGGGAGCGCCCTAGCCGCGGAGGTGAACATGCCGAGCTGGCAGCGCTGGAGTCGTTATCCCTCGACGGCATGCCCGATCAGCTCAATAAGCACCTCAATAAGCAGAAGGAGTTCATCCACGGCTTAGTGGAGCTGCTGAAGGAGAGCCTCAATGACATGCCCACTGAGCTCAATGAGTAGGGGGAGTTGACCGCCGGCTCGGTGATGCTGCTGAAGAAGAGCATTGCCTCGGAGAAGAAGGCGACCTGCGAAATCCTGCAACTTCAGGAGGACAAGGCGAAGCTCTGCCACGAGCTTGACCTGCTGAAGGAGGAGAACGCCGGCTGGAAGAAGCTGCGTGAGAATAGTAGTTCCTCGATGAAGATGATGCAGGCCCTCGTCATGGTACAGAAGGAGGAGTTGGCGAAGCTCCGCATCGAGCACCCAGCTGCTGTCAAGGTACGTAATGCGGCCGTGGAACAGATGATGAAGGCTCGCGTCGAGAAATCCCGCGTCATGGACAGAAGGAAGAAGATGGCGGAGGAGACGCGCAAGGAGATGGAGGTCGTGGAGGCGATGAAGAAGCAGTTACGACTCCGCGCCCAGCAACCCTTCATGTAGTAGAGAGCAGCGCCCCAGACTTGTGTGTGCATCTTCCTTCTTTTTTGGGGGTGATAATCTTCCTTCTTCTTTTGCTCCTGTGTTTCTTCTTTTGCTTCGGGTGTTCCGCCGCACGTGTCACATTCTCTGCGAGGCGTGAATAGAACAATGCTAACAATGAGATGACTAGCAAATTAGATCATTTTTTATCGCCATATGGCACTGGTTTGCCGTGTTTCGTGCTCCTTCGTCATACTACTCTACTGGAAAACTTGAGTATACCGCACGGTTCTTTGCTCCTCCTCAGGTCGTCAGCTCATTTATACAAGCAGTCAAATCACAAGGCCCCGCCTTCCAGCAGTAATGAGCCGTCAAATCACAAAGGCCCTCGCCTCTCTTCAAACCGACCAAGCTAGACTGCCTCGCCCTCTAGCCTTTTAAAAAATGTATACTTTTGTACATTAGTAGTATCGACGGATTGCGCCATGGAGCAAAACTAACAAGATGAAATTAAAGAAAAAAGGTGGTACATATAGAGAGCGCCCGTCGCCAAATTATGCATATAGTACTATTAAAAAAGCTAGTACGTGCTTAAATGAGGTGCTAAATTATATTAAAGAAATTAGCATACCTATTTAATTCTTGGGTTCTTATTATTTATGCCACTAGTTGTGTATCACTACTCAGTTTTGCTATTAGAAGTTACAACTACTCAAAAATATCTCAAAATTCGTTAAGTTAGCATACCTATTTAATCCGTGAGATGCCTGCTCCAAAATGCAATTAGATATCTCAAAATTCGTTAAGTTAGATGTTTGCTCAAAAATGCCATTAGACATTGTTATTTTCACGTCAAACCTGTTGACCATGTTATATGACAAAAATAAGCCGATTCTCACAATAATGAGTGTGGCCCCGCTTGTCAGGACTAACCAAGCGAATAATTTTACAGAAAAATAAGAACGCTGTTGGGATCAAGTAGGCCCCACACTTTATTTTACTGTAGTGAGATAGAGGGAGAGCTGGCATGTTGGTCCATCGATATTTATGTCATTATAAAATGGCCAAAGAGATTTGAGTCACAATAATGGTGTCGAGCACAACACACCCCTCAAATAAAACTAAGCACCCTGAAATTCTTTGACAACTAAACTGCTGGCTATGTGATGTTGGCCATATATATTGTACGTATATAATGTGAAGAAACGAGTGGTAGTACTATACCAACTAAAAGATGAACTGTAAGAAATACTAGTATGTACGTATTGAAGAGTTAAAGTAGGACGAGAAGGAACATAACATAGTTCTGCTGGGAGCTCAGCACAACACACCCCTCAAATAAAACTAAGCACACCTGAAATTAAACTAAACAACTAATCCGGTAGACACTGCATTAGAACCACCATGAGCAACGACACTGCCACCTTACTCCCATGCATGATGAAACTTGAACGGAGGTTTCTTCAGTGTACCGTACGAAGGATGAACCATGTCTCCTGCCAGGGTCATCATTGAAGGCTGATCACGGGAGGGCACCAGCCCTTTCTTCTGAAGGTCAATGGGGTTGCCTACAACGAGGCCTATCCGACCCAGGATTTCCTTGTCGTTCCTAAAGTCTACAGTAACGAATTTGACTAGGCCGCCCTTGAGGAACTTCTTAAATTCCCCGCACTCAACGTCGGCATGGCATATGTGGTAGACCAAGCATTAGTCATGCACGCAAACCTGGATTACGGCGGGCTTCTTCTTCTCTGCCTCATTTAGATTCTTCTCGCTTCCCAAGACTATGGTGTACTCAACATCTAGCCCAGCGACCCACTCATCATTTGAGTTTTCGAACATGTGTCTGAAGCGAGCAAGGCATCCTTTCACCGTTGCGGAAGAACGGGTGTAGATGACGTCGAACTCATCACTGGTGATGATTCTAACCTTGTACTCACTGCCGATCATGGAGATTTGGGACGCCATGGATTTGGGAGGAGGGTTAGGATTAGTGGAACTGCCGTAATGTGAAAGGACGGGACGACTAGGAGCAAACTGTCGTAATGTTAAAGGACGTCCGGGGACGAGCACGAGCAAGAACTACCAGCAGTTTTTGTAAAAATGCTAAGTGGGGCGTGCGAACGACAGGGTAGTGGCTTGCCTGGTGGATAAATAGATTCATGCAAATTACTATGGGGGCCCAATTAGATGTCATGTCTACTCGACGCCCAATTAAATGGCTTTCGATGTCATGTCAAGCGTCGGGAAAATTACAAGTGATACGAAGCTTTCCATTCTCCCATGATACGGGCTTCCGAGAGCCCTTGGATCTGAGATCGAACGGTTGCATGGCGTGATTCTAGACCTATGGTGAATATCCTATCCTGGAGGGTTATTCTACAAATTTTTAGCAACTTAGCATGCGACCGTTTGATCTCAGATCCAAGGGCTGCCAGCAGCCCGTATCATGGTCGCGCCTACCGCAACCGTCGCCTCGCTCGCGCGGTCTCGCCCTTGGAGATTTAACACGGTGCGTTAGGCTATCTGATGTTGGCATGTCATACATAGTCATCACTTATACAACAAGGTTAGCTATAAGGTTGGCTATAAGAGTATTTTTTTACTTCTCTCTATCTCTTTCTTCGTAGTATTTATTGCATTTGCCAAGGAGTGACCTCTTCCAATGAAATGGTAGTCTCAAGTCATTAAAAGCATGCACACCCCACATCTCTTATTGGTTGATATGTCAAGAAACAAGAAACGATGTATGCACCGCGCCTAAGTGTTTTGGGATTATTTGGTTTTCGTAAGATGACTTGCACACCTAGACGGAGGGAGTAATTAACTTGCCACACCAGACTTTATGCCTATGTGGTAGGCTTAGCACCTGTACGAGCAAGTACAATAGTGAGCTATAAGCCCGCTTACATGGCATTTTTGCATATGTGGAGGAAAGAGGCAAGGAAAAAGTGGAGGAGTGGGCTCTCATGCAAGAGCCAGCCTCTACATGGTGGAGCATTGGGAGAGGCACCTGTATACCATGGAGGTGGTCAGGAATCGGGAGACTCACGCCGGTCGTAGCGCCGCAGTTAAAATGATAAAGTGGCATGCCAAATCATGGGGCCCACCTGTCCAGCAGTAACTCGCTGTCAAATCACACAACCCTATGTTTGCAGCAGCCTACTCCCTCATCTTATCGCATCTCTGTCGAACCGACTAGGCGGAACTGCCCTGCCTACCACACAGGAAAAGCCCCGCCCTCGACTTTTAAATAGTACAGTATACTAATATTGTATCCATGGATTGTGCCATGGAGCAAAGCCTCAAGAAAACGGCGGTACACATGTACGGAGTATACAGCACACCTGTCGCGTTCGCGTGGCATCCTAGACGGTCGGTCGGTTTGGCACGCCGCTCTCCGGATGGAACGCGGGTCATATTGCGTTTGCACACACATGTTCTCCTTTGGGCAGTGAGGTTATGGTTTCTTGTCATGTGGCATTTTTTCGTGTTATATGTTATAATCCGGTGCTTCAGATCAAAATGATGACAACTGCGCCTCCGGGGCATGTGCATGAAGACTTCTCGACAATCATTGACGAGGTCAAGCCGGCTTCGATAGACAAAAGAAAACTAGTACTCCACTACATAGGCAGGAGCCTCCGCGCTTGCTTGCTAGTGTTGCTCTCTTCACACTGTCTCGTCCTCTCCAGATTTAAACACGACAGCGGTGGCCACACTCTCTCTCTCTGCTCACCGCTGGTCACAGATCCAGCCGGATCCTCTCCGCCGGGGAAGGTGAGAAGGTGCAACGTTCACGCGGTCGTCCTCGGCGACGGCTCTTACCCACTGCCGGCGCGTCCCGATCAGCGTGCCTTGTCGTTCTCTCCCAAGCACCGCTGGCTAGGGAGGGCCTCCGACCCCTTCTTCCTCGCTGCCGTAGTGTGGGCAGATCCGGCCTCCCGCCGCCCACCTATCGACATCCCGGCGACCCTCAGGTATAACTTCCTTCGAAACCGGCCTTGCTCTACTTCCCGAGCTCCTGACGTCACTGCATTTGTATCTTTTACTATTTCCCAGGCCCCCTCGTAGATAGGATCGATCGGCTGTTCGAAAGCCACCTAAATTTTGACTGTTAAGAGGTAAAAGTAGTTCATGCACTCGAATCTAGTACTACTTGGTTCAAACAAGGAAGAAAGGGGGTGGGGGTGGGGGAAGATCTGTTACCTGAATCTAGGACTTGGTCGAAAGAGGAAATAATGGGGGCGAAAAGTAGCAGAGACTGGCTATCCAACTGGTCTCTTGGTCTAATAGGGAAATAAAGGGAAACGCAGTACAAACTCAATATAAACCCAATCTATTGGTTGAAAAAAGAAAGATATCATGTTCTGATGTTTGTTGCCCCGATCCACTCTTATGTAATGCCACTGATAAAATGTAGCAGTCGCACTGTTAAAAGTAAGGACACGTTAAACCAATGTTGTTTTCAATGTAAGGCCTCCAGTAATATGAATCAATGGCACTTTTTTCATGTCCTGCTAAATTTCTTATTAAGATAAGTTGCTTCTTTTCAGTAGAAATGCAACTGTCCTAGTCCGCCTACTCTCCCGTGCCCAAATGCCGACTCTGTAGCAGCTGTTAATGTAATGTTGCTGGTAAAATGAAGCAATGGCACCATTAAAGTAATGCCGTATTTAACGGTTGTCATAGTTAATCCTAATGCCCACACTAATATCTAGCAATGCTGCTTTAGAAATTGCTAATATCCTTGTAGGATTGCCATTCAGATAAGGAACATGCTTCTTTTCATTTGATGTATGTTTCATCACTTGCTTGTCACCCTCCTTTCCACCTTTTTGTGCAAACAGAGACATACATTTCACGCTTGATCTTAGTTGAACTGCACAAATGATATCTAAATTATAGTTGAACGTTCCAGGAGCTTCACAACCAACCTTGATGCTGCTCAATTTTATTGCAACTAATGAAGATGAAGCTCTGTGGGTTTCATTTTCTGATGGAAATGGAATCGGGGTTGAAGCCCTTTTCTTAAAAAAAATGAAGAAGAAGCTGCTAGCTCATGGGACATTGCTTCATTTTAGGTGAACTGCACCAAAAGGTCCCATGAATTGAATCATCCATGTTGGTGACTGGTGTCATCCCTTCTATGATGGCATTGACTGCAGATATGGTTCCCATCACGAGGTATGTGGATTTTTGGTCTGACCATTTGCCAAAGATCCTGCATGTTGAGTATGCTCTTGTGCTACTGTTTTGGCACTGCCATGATAAAGCAGTAATGTTATTATTTTGCACCTTAATCTAGTGGCACTATTAATTTGAGGCAATGTTTTGGCACCGCTAGTGCCACAGATTTTTTTATATATCGAAAGAGGGGGTTTCCTCGGATTTCATTAAAGAAACCCTACCATAGAGAACCATTATCCGACAACATCTCAGTGTAAACGGGCAGTTATGCAACTACTACTAGACCGGACTGAGTACTAGCAGGAGACAAGTTCGCCACATAAGCTAGGCAGGTAGGGGGACGCAGCACCAGCTCGACCAAGTTTGGATTACAACCCAAATGCTACCACAGAAACATCAGGGGGGAAGATAGAGCCAGCTTCAGCATCCCAGTCTAAGCACCCCCGGCCTCCATCCTTGCGACGCACGGTACACCTCGTTTGCCACCTGCTCGACCCTAGTGCCACTGGTAAAATGAAGTAATAATACAGTTAAAATAGAGCGAGTGTCCTCTCTATCATTTCATTTCCAATGTAGATAAAGAAAGTGCTTCTCTTTGTTAGTATATGTTTCATCAACTAGTCCCATTGTTAATGTTTAAGCGTTTTTGCAAACTGGGGTGCTTAATTTTAGTTGATCTGCACAAAAATAGAGATTGGAATGTCTCAAGGCCCCTCCTTGTACTACCGTTGTACACTGATGTTCATCACTGGCAGAAGGTGTATCGGGGAGACTTGGGTCGATTACTCGATTTCCAGTATGAGGCGTACCGTATGAGGCGTCGCAGGGCCCATCTCGCCCTCGCAGCATGGCATACTATGATACTATCGCAATATTTTCTTCTATTTATTACTGTATGTTTCATCAACTAGTGCCACTATAATGTAATCACGCTTTTTCATTATCTGTGCAAACAGGGTTATTCAGCTGCATTTTGGTGGAACTGCACAAATGTACGGATGGAACCGGCATATATGCAGAGTGCGAGGTGCCAAGTAAAAATTACCGACACCAACCCTGCTCCATCTAAGCATTGGCATCCACCACCACCAGTGGCATGTGTGGCGCTCACTGTGGACGGATCTTTCTCGGCAGCAAATCCTCTAACCAAATACTAGTAGCTTAGACTTCAAAAAAATACTAGTAGCTTATATTGGCAGTTTTCTAGGGAGTACTCTTTTCTGAAAGAAGCACCAATCTATTTTTCTTTATTTGTACACAGTGTCACAACTTTGACCCAAAGGTCCAGAGCTATTTTAGGGTGATTGGCGTAGTACTCGGAGACTGATTGTAAGCATGATTTTTATTAGCTGTCACACTGATTGTAAGCATGAGCAGATGGAATATTAGGTTAGTGCGAAGCTTACCTTAAACCCTACCGACGCCGTTGAAACGAGGCGAGCATCGAGGGAACCGTGGAGAACGGCGGGGAAGCGACGTCGCGCCATCCGGCCTCCTCTTGCGGTGGTAGAACGAATACTCATGTGGCTCCGGCTGGCTCTGCACCCTCACGAACGGCACACCGTACTCGATCGATTCGTTATCCTCTGGGCGCTCGACCTTCGACCTGTACGCCCACCACCTTCGCCTGACTTTCGCCTCGGGCGAATCTATCTGCTCCATCACCCAGAGGAGATACTTGATGAACTCGAAGGACTGCGGCATGACTGCCGCCGAGGAGTACATCGCCGCCCTCATCACCGCTGTCTCGCTCTTTCGCATACATTGCCACATGGCCCTCACCGTCCTCGAAATCTCCCACTCATTGTCAAACCAAGTAAGGATCTCCTTCAACCTGGCTAACTTTTCCTGGTCGCCGCCGGCGATCTGCCTGATTCGCTGCCGCATCCTCTCCATAGATGTTCTTCTGAGTGGTCCAGTGCTAGCTTTGGAAGATGGGAGGAGAGATCATGGTCTTGCAATAGAGAAGAGGGAGAGGCGAGACGGTGGTTTTGGAATGGAGATGATGGAGAGGAGAGGGGGTGGTTTTGCAATGGAGAAGAGGGAGAGGCGAGACGGTGGTTTTGGAATGGAGATGATGGAGAGGAGAGGTTTCCCTGCCTTTCGGTCGCTGACAGGTGGGCCCCGCGCTTGGTGGGACCCATGTGTCAGTGTCTCAATGGCAGGATGGGCTACGTCAGGGGATCCTCGTCCGAGGAGAGAGGAGGTGGTTTTGCAATGGAGAAGAGGGAGAGGCGAGGCGGTGGTTTTGGAATGGAGATGATGGAGAGGAGAGGAGGTGGTTTTGCAATGGAGAAGAGGGAGAGGAGCGTGCGGCAGCGATTTAGGATTGGACGAGAGGGCCGGCGCGCTGTGACTGGATCAAAATCAAAATCAATTTACCCTTCAATTAAGAAAGCGACCCCACATTAACTAGTCTCCCTTTTATTCTGGGTCATAATTGACCATGATTTTCACAAATAAAATATATGTTATACGTTGCAAAAATAATATAATTTGAAAGTACATTCAGATACGAACCAAACGATACAATTTTTGGTGACATGCATTCACATTTTGCTTGTCAAATACAGTACGTGGTCAAACTTTGACCCAAAATACGCAAAACAAAAAAATACTTCCAAGACCAGCGCCGCTCCTCTCCTCTTAAACCACCGCCGCTCCTCTCCTGTTCCAATCTAAATCCAGCGCCGCTCCTCTCCTCTTCCATTTCAAAACCACCGCCCCTCCTCTCCTGTTCCAATCCAAAACCAGCGTCGCTCCTCTCCCGTTCTAATCCAAAACCAGCGCTGCTCCTCTCCTCTTCCATTCAAAAACCACCGCCGGCGAGTGAAGGTGCTGTGGAGAAGTAGATCGATGGAGGAGTACAACCGATACGTGAGGATCGCAGACGGCGACCCTGTGAAGCTAGCTAGGATGTTGGAGATACAGTCTTGGTTTGACAACAAGGACCAACTAGCGGCGACGGCGACATCCATGGCCAAATATCTGCAACAGAGCGAAAAGGCGGCGATACTCCCGAAGGGAGTCGCGCGGGAGTACATAGAGCTGCTCCTCTGGGCCATGGAGCAAACAGATTCACCGAATCCGATCGTGAGGGAGCGGTGGTGGGAGTATCGATCCCAGATGGAGCATCCACCAGAGATTGAAGGATCGAGCATCTACAGGGTGCCGTTTGTGAGGGTGTCGTGCCAGAGCGAGCCGGTGGAGTCTTCGTCGACCGAACCCAACTGCAAGAGGAGAAAAGCAGTTGGCCCGACGACGCTTCCCCGCCATCCTCTCCCTCGCCGTTCACATCGTCTCACGGGGCGGCTGTCTGCCGCCGAGGAATAGGAGGGGACTGCCCCCCCAGCCCAATAGTCGGGCAGGTTGTGAATTGTCAGGAGGAGCTTAGGGTTGTCAGTATTTGCAGGTTGTGAATTGTGTTTTGTGTTGTGTATTTTGAGAGTACTTTCAGATATGAATGTCTTTTGAATTTCAGATTTGCAGTATTGAGCATATGAAGTATTTTATGAATTCTAGAGATCTATTTTTAGCACTTAAAAATGTAGTTTCATAGGAGTATAAAAGTGCAGACAATGTGATTCTCAGAGAAGAAACTGCAAGTTTCAGTTTCAGATAAGAAACTGCAAGTTCAGTTTCAGATAAGAAACTGCAACTTTCAGAGGCAGAGCATTTATATTAACACGGCCTTTTCAAACAGGCTTAACATCATGTTGGAAGTTTTACTCATGGTCGAAAATCGAACTACCAGCCAGTTAACATCATGCTGATCAACATTCATGCATAGCACATGTTCATATGATGCACAGTCAAAAAGGTATGCTATTTTCAAAATGCCCACATAATGTCGAGTGTGCGAAAAACAGAGAAAACGAGGGACGAAGTTTTGGCAAGTGTTGGACGTGGTGTGCGTAGATGACAATGGGGACCCACATGTCAATAATGGCAGAGGCAAAAAATTTGGAGATATTTTCCCTGCATCAGGTGGAATCGAACCCGGGCGGAAGAGCTGTCGCCTGTCAGGTAGTGTCACTTGGCCACTGGGCTAGTTCAGTACTTTCGTTACAAATAGGGCACTGCCTCAGGTGGTCCGATCTCCTCCTACGCCTTTGTGCGCTCGCCGCGGCGCCGCTGTCTGCCGTTGTGAACATGCTGAACAAACGAGAGGAATCTGGAGAGGACTGTACGTGGAGAGGCGGACAGTCGGGACCCACCAGGTCTATGGCCGTACGCAAGCAAGTGCCTCATCGAAAAAATACTTCCTCCTAATGCTATACTGACGTTGGGGCCCACGGGTTTGTCAACATAGTTACATTTTTTAGGTGCTTCAACGTAGTTACTATAGGAGATAAATTCACAACGAAGCCGGGGAGCTGGCAGGTATCATTTATTATCACTGGGGCAGCAAGTATCAGCTGGGTTTTGGGCTGCCCCGTCTAGGCTTTCTTTTTTAACATGCGCAGCCCACGACATGCCGGTTTGTATTTTTTGAGGGCCGTCATGTATCGACCGGCCTATGGACCTCCCATCCGAGGTTTTATTTTTCCTAAAACATCGACAGCCCAATTTATGGATTTTTTCGAAGAAAACGTAGAGGTCTGTTCTACTTTTCTATATAAGAATAGGAACGCCTGGTCCAACTTATGTTTCCCTTCTAACTATATTATATATATTTAAATTATTTTATATGTTATTATATATTATTGTTATTGTCATCATATATCTAACAGATACTTACATATGTAAGAAAACAACATCCCACATCTTATTAACTTATAAAAACAATTTCTTAACAATAAAGTCCGGCATTTTTTGGCAACGAAAGTCCTGGTGATTGTGTACAAAAGCTTGGTAAGATTTAAGGACCAATGTAATAATAAATCACTTATTATTTAAATATATTTATAACAAAATGCTCAGCCCTTGTTTATTTTTTGATAACATTGCTGCGCCCAACCCAACATTATAATTAGAATCAGCCCAGCAAAATCGTGTATTTCGAGAAAGTGCAAATGGCCTGTAATTTTCTAGGAAAAAAATTAATGGGGCGCATGGACGCTACATTATTTGTTCACCCAGCCCAGCAAATGGACTATAATTTAAAAAAAAAGAGATCAAATTGACTATAAATTCTGAAAAAAAATGGGTTGAATATGTGCCACATTTTTGGAGGCTGGAATGTGGGCCAATAGGTCGAAGCCAACGCAAGTCGTTGTCAACTTAGTAAACAAATGATTCTGACATCGTTAGCCGTTGGATTTACATCCAACGACCGGCATCCATCTTCAATCTCTCGTCTTCTTCCTCCAGCGCCGCCGGGACCACCTGCTCCCGCCTCCTCCTGCTAGCAGCTCTGCTTAGCACGCTTCGCTGTGAAGCGCTACCCCACCGTTGGCCAGGCTATCCCTCCACCCCTTCACACCTCCTGTTCTTCTCCACCGACTGCCGAACCACACCACACCAAAACCAGTTAACCCTCGTACACCTCTCCGTCTGCGACTCTACTCCCGCGTCTTCCCATCTCCGGCTCATTGCTGTCCGGGGACTCGCCGTCGTCCACCACCTTGGATGCACTCGGCGCAGAGTGGTGAATGTGGTCAACGAACGACATCCATTGGAAGTAGATTGTGCGTGGAGAGGCTGACAGCTGGGTCCACGGCCGCACGCAAGGAAATGCCTCCTTATTACGCGCAAAATAATAATTCCTCCACCTGACAGCTGGGACCCACCGGAAGGGCCTCTGTATTTCGCGAAAAAATGTTCCCCCCGCTGACAGGTCGAACCCACCAGTTATATCTTCGCACGCAAGGAAGTGCCTCGTTATTACACGACGGAGGGCTTTGTCAACTTAGTCAATATGAACGATTCTAGCTCCAGTGACCGTACGATGTCCATCCAACGGCCCTAGTGCTTCTTCAACCTCTGGTCTTCTTGCTCCAGCCGCCCAAAGCAGCGCCGGTTGTGCTGCGTGCTCCTGCCTCCCGTGGCCGGCTGTGATGCCACGGAGGCCTTACCGCCCCCTACTACTCCCACCGCTGGCCTGGCCATCCCTCTACTCACCCACACCCCCTGTTATTCTACGGCGACGGCAGTCTCACTCCGTAGCCGAACCAGTGAACCCTCGTACTCCTTTCCGTGTGGGCAACCACTTTCGCATCTTCCCCGGCTCCGCATCGTCCCCTTCCTAGGCCTCGCCGTCGTCCACCTCCCTGGTGCTCTCGGCATGGCGTGGTCGACATGGTCCAGGAACGACTTCCATCGGAAGAGTACTATACGTGGAGAGGCTGATAGCTGGGTCCACGGCCGCAGTAAGGAAGTGCCTCCTTATTACGCGGAAAATAAAGATTCCTCCACCTGACAGCAGGGACCCACCGAACGGGCCACCGTATTTCGTGAAAAAACATTTCCCCCCTGACTGCTGGGATCCACCAGCTACATCTTCGCACGGAAGGAAGTGCCTGACAGTCGGGACCCACCTGGTCGAAGCGTACGTAGCGTTGTCATTCTGGTCGCGAACGTGTACGTACATACTCGTCGATGTAGAGGCGTGCACGTGTGGTAGTAGAGGCGCGCACGTAGCATGTACACGTACGTACAACGGCCAGGGTGCAAGAAAGAAAATACGGCCACGTACATACATCCGGGCGGGGTCTCGAACGCCTACTCGCGCATATGTACGGCCAGGGCTCGTGTACATGGCTGGGTCAGAACGGAGAAGCTACGCCGCCGTCGTGTTCATGGGGAGGCAACCGGCTGGGTCGGAACGAAATGCGTAGTCGTGTTCATCGGGAGCCAACCGGCTTGGACGGAACATGCGATGGAAACGAGGCTTGGCATACCGCAGAACGGAGGAAACGGCCTTGTGTTCGACCGGCCACGGTCGAAACGGGATCCTGTTCATCGGGAGGGGTCTGGCGTACCGCAAAACGGTCGAAACGGGGTCCTGTTGATCGGGAGGGGTGTGGCATACCGCAAAACAGAGGAAACGGACTTGTGTTGGAGCGCTACGGTCGAAACGTGGTCCTGTTCATCGGGAGGGGTGTGGCGTACCGCAAAACGGGACTCCACGGGATACTGTTCATCTCCACCGTCGACCTCCTCCAGCCTCCACCTGCGACTGTTCATCCACGGGCTCCTATTCATCCAGCCTCCACAGCTCCTCCACTGGCCACTGTTCAGCCAGCCCTCTCCACGGGGTCCTGTTCAACCACCCCTCCACGGGCTACTGTTCATCCAGCCCTCCACCGGCTACTGTTCAACCAGCCCTCCACCGGCTACTATTCAACTAGCCCTCCACGGGGTCCTGTTCAGCCAGCCCTCCACGGGGTCCTGTTCATCCACCGGCTCGATCGATCGGGGTACTGTTCATCCAGCGACAACGGCCTCTACTACCACGGGGTCCTATTCATCCAACCCCCCACCGGGAACTGTTCATCCAAACCCCCTCAACAACGCTCACTGTTCATCCAGGGAAGGAGGCAGCAGTGTTCGATCGGCTTCAGTTAGCAGCAGTAGCGAAGGAATCACTCGGGTTCAGTTAACAGCAAGGGATCGATCGATCGCTCGGGTTCAGTAACGTGTAGCCTGCAGTGCAATCGCTCGGGTTCAATTAGAGCCCAACGCCTCGCTCGGCTTCATTTAGGGCCCAACGCCTCGCACACACGCGCGTACGTACGAGAGAAACGCGCATCGCTCGGCCCCCGACCACCCACCGTAACCGGGAACTCCCCGATATTTTCCTCGCCCTCGCTTCTACCATGGTTTTTTCCGTCATGGCCAGCCCAAAGAATGTCATGCAGCTGCGTCTCTGGCCCGCCCAGGACGAAAAGCCCATTTTCTATCATGATTTTTTGTCATAGAAGTAGGAGCCCACCACATCTATGATGATACCGTGTTTTGTCACAATTATCGTCATAGAAGTGTCATAAGTATGATAGAAAAAAATCGTTCGGCCTAAAATGTCACGGATGTGTCTTTTTTTGTAGTGCTGACCACGTATATAAAGGAGGGGGGATAGAGGCCGGCGGCCAGGAGGGGCGCGCCAAGGGGGGGAGTCCTACTTGGACTCCTAGTCCAAGTAGGATTCGCCCCACCCCCCCATTTCCTTTCTTCCACTGGAGGGAAAGGAAGGAGGGGGCCGCGCCCCCACCCCTTGTCCAATTCGGCTTGGACAGGGGGAGGCGCTCGCCACCTCGTGGCCCTTCTTCTCTCTCTCCACTAAAGCCCACTAAGACCCATTAACTTCCCCGGGGGTTCCGGTAACCCCTCGGTACTCCGGAAAAATACCCGGATCACACGGAAACATTCCGATGTCCGAATATAACCTTAAAATATATGAATCTTTACCTCTTGACCATTTTGAGACTCCTCGTCATGTCCGTGGTCTCATCCGGGGCTCCGAACAAACTTCGGTCATCAAATCACATACCTCATAATACAAATCATCATCGAACGTTAAGCGTGCGGACCCTACGGGTTCGAGAACTATGTAGACATGACCGAGACACAGCTCCGGTCAATAACCAATAGCGGAACCTGGACGCTCATATTGGCTCCTACATATTCTACGAAGATCTTTATCGGTCAAACTGCATAACAACATACGTTATTCCCTTTTGTCATCGGTATGTTACTTGCCCGAGATTCGATCGTCGGTATCATCATACCTAGTTCAATCTCGTTACCAGCAAGTCTCTTTACTCGTTCCTTAATGCATCATCCCATAACTAACTCATTAGTCACATTGCTTGCAAGGCTCATAGTGATGTGCATTACCGAGAGGGCCCAGAGATACCTCTCCAATACACGGAGTGATAAATCCAAATCTCGATGTATGCCAACTCAACAAACACCATCGGAGACACCTTTAGAGCATCTTTATAATCATCCAGTTACGTTGTGACGTTTGATAGCACACAAGGTGTTCCTCCGGTATTCGGGAGTTGCATAATCTCATAGTCAGAGGAACATGTATAAGTCATGAAGAAAGCAATAGCAATAAAACTAAACGATCATAATGCTAAGCTAACGGATGGGTCTTGTCCATCACATCATTCCCTAATGATGTGATCCCGTTCATCAAATGACAACACATTTCCATGGCTATGAAACTTAACCATCTTCGATTAACGAGCTAGTCAAGTAGAGGCATACTAGGGACACTCAGTTTTGTCTATGTATCATGTACTAAGTTTCCGGTTAATACAATTCTAGCATGAATATTTATCATGATATAAGGAAATATAAACAACAACTTTATTATTGCCTCTAGGGCATATTTCCTTCAATTATCGTACCACTCTGGTGCGGAAAGTACTCTGGTTGACCTACAAGGTTCGGTAGCAACTTGATCTGAAGTTTCATGATCATCATCATTAGCTTCCTCACTACTTGGTGTAGGCATCACGGTGACGGTTTTCTGTGATGAGCTACTTTCCAATTCGAGAGAAGCTACAATTACCTCATCAAGTTCTACTTTCCTCCCACTCACTTCTTTTGAGAGAAACTCCTTCTCTAGAAAGGATCCATTTTTAGCAACAAAGATCTTGCCTTCGGATATGTGATAGAAGGTGTACCCAACAGTTTCTTTTGGGTATCCTATGATGACGCACTTCTCTGATTTGGGTTTGAGCTTATCAGGCTGAAGCTTTTTCACATAAGCGTTGTGAACCCAAACTTTAAGAAACGACAGCTTAGGTTTCTTGCCAAACCATAGTTCATACGGTGTCGTCTAAATGGATTTAGACGGTGCCCTATTTAAAGTGAATGCAGCTGTCTCTAATGCATAACCCCAAAACAATAGTGGTAAATCGATAAGAGACATCATAGATCACACCATATCTAATAAAGTACGGTTACGACGTTCGGACACACCATTACGCTGTGGTGTTCCAGGTGGCGGGAGTTGTGAAACTATTCCACATTGTTTTAAATGAAAGCCAAACTCGTAACTCAAATATTTGCCTCCGCAATCATATTGTAGAAACTTTATTTTCTTGTTACGATGATTCTCCACTTCACTCTGAAATTCTTTGAACTTTTCAAATGTTTCAGACTTGTGTTTCATTAAGTAGATATACCCATATCGGCTCATATCATCTATGAAGGTCAGAAAATAACGATACCCGCCGCGAGCCTCAACACTCATCGGACCGCATACATCGATATGTATTATTTCCAATAAGTTATTGGCTCGCTCCATTGTTCCGGAGAACGGAGTTTTAGTCATCTTGCCCATGAGGCATGGTTTGTAAGTATCAAATGATTCATAATAAAGTGATTCCAAAAGCCCATCTGCATGGAGTTTCTTCATGCGCTTTACACCAATATGACTTAGACGGCAGTGCCACAAAAATGTTGCACTATCATTATCAACTTTGCATCTTTTGGCATAAATATTATGAATATGTGTATCACTACGATCGGGATTCAATAAACCATTCACCTTGGGTGTATGATCACAGAAGCTTTTATTCATGTAAATGGAACAACAATTATTCTTTGACTTAAATGAATAACCGTTTTGCAATAAACACGATCCAATCATATTCATGCTCAATGCAAACACCAAATAACATTTATTTTAGGTTCAACACTAATCTCGAAGGTAGAGGGAGTGTGTGATGGTGATCGTATCAATCTTGGAATCACTCCCAACACACATCGTCACTTCGCTCTTAACTAGTCTTTGTTCATTCTGCAACTCATGTTTTTGAGTTACTAATCTCAGCAACTGAACCGGTATCAAATACCCAGGGGTTGCTATGAACACTAGTAAATTTACACATCAATAACATGTATATCATATATACCTTTGCTCACTTTGTCATCCTTCTTATCTGCCAAGTATTTGGGGTAGTTCCGCTTCCAGTGACCATTTCCTTTGCAGTAGAAGCACTCAATTTCAGACTTGGGTCTAGTTTCGGGCTTCTTCATGGGAGTGGCAACTTTCTTGCCATTCTTCTCGAAGTTCTCTTTCTTTCCCTTGCCCTTTTACTTGAAACTAGTGGTCTTGTCAACCATCAACACTTGATGCTCTTTCTTGATTTCTACCTTCGCCGATTTTAGCATCGCGAAGAGCTTGGGAATCATTTTCGTCATCCCTTGCATATTATAGTTCATCACGAAGTTCTAGTAATTTGGTGATAGTGACTAGAGAACTCTGTCAATCCCTATCTTATCTGGAAGATTAACTCCCACTTGGTTCAAGTGATTGTAGTACCTAGACATTCTGAGCACATGCTCACTAGCTGAGCTATTCTCCTCCATCTTGTAGGCAAAGTATTTGTCAGAGGTCTCATACCTCTCGACACGGGCATGAGTCTGAAATACCAATTTCAACTCTTGGAACATCTTATATGCTCCGTGGCGTTCAAAACGTTTTTGAAGTCCCGGTTCTAAGTCATAAAGCATGGTGCACTAAACTATTAAGTAGTCATCATACCGAGCTTGTCAAACGCTCATAACGTCTGCATCTGCTCCTGCAATAGGTATGTCACCTTGCGGTGCATTAAGGACATAATTCTTCTGTGTATCAACGAGGATAATCCTCAGATCACAGACCCAGTCCGCATCATTGCTACTATCATCTTTCAACTTAATTTTCTCTAGGAACATATCAAAAACATAGGGGAGCTACAACGCAAGCTATTGATCTACAACATAGAAATGCAAATACTATCAGGACTAAGTTAATGATAAATTAAGTTCAATTAATCAAATTACTTAAGAAATCCCACTTACATAGACATCCCTCGAGTCATCTAAATGATCACGTGATCCATATCAACTAAACCATGTCCGATCATCATGTGAGATGGAGTAGTTTTCAATGGTGAACATCTCTATGTTGATCATATCTACTATATGATTCACGTTCGACCTTTCAGTCTCTAGTGTTCCAAGGCCATGTATGTACATGCTAGGCTCGTTAAGTTTAACCCGAGTATTCCGCACGTGCAAAACTATCTTGCACCCGTTCTATGTGAACGTAGAGCTTATCACACCCGATCATCACGTGGTGTCTCGGCACGATGAACTGTCGCAACGGTGCATATTCAGGGAGAACACTTATACCTTGAAATTTAGTGAGGGATCATCTTATAATGCTACCGCCGTACTAAGCAAAATAAGATGCATAAAAGATAAACATCACATGCAATCAAAATATGTGACATGATATGGCCATCATCATCTTGTGCCTTTGATCTCCATCTCCAAAGCACCGTCATGATCTCCATTGTCACCGGCTTGACACCTTGATCTCCATCGTAGCGTCGTTGTCATCTCGCCAACTATTGCTTCTACAACTATCGCTAACACTTAGTGATAAAGTAAAGCAATTACATGGCGATTGCATTTCATACAATAAAGCGAAAACCATAAGGCTCTTGCCAGTTGCCGATAACTTTTACAAAACATGATCATATCATACAATAACATATATCACATCATGTCTTGACCATATCACATCACAAACATGCCCTGCAAAAACAAGTTAGACGTCCTCTACTTTGTTGTTGCAAGTTTTACGTGGCTGCTACGGGCTTCTAGAAAGAACCGTTCTTACCTACGCATCAAAACCACAATGATTTTTTGTCAAGTGTGTTGTTTTAACCTTCAACAAGGACCGGCCGTAGTCACATTCGATTAAACTAAAGTTGGAGAAACAGACACCCGCCGGCCACCTTTATGCAAAACAAGTTGCATGTCTGTCGGTGGAACCGGTCTCATGAATGTGGTCACGTAAGGTTGGTCCGGGCTGCTTCATCCAACAATACCGTCGAATCAAAATAAGACGTTGGTGGTAAGAAGTATGACTATGATCGCCCACAACTCTTTGTGTTCTACTCATGCATATCATCTAGGCATAGACCTGGCTCTGATGCCACTGTTGGGGAACGTAGCATGCAATTTCAAAAAAAATCCTACGCTCACGCAAGATCTATCTAGGAGATGTATAGCAACAAGAGGGGGAGAGTGTGTCCACGTACCCTCGTGGACCGAAAGCGGAAGCGTTTGACAACAAGGTTGATGTAGTCAAACTTCTTCTCATTCCGACTAATCAAGCACCAAACGTACGGCACCTCCGAGTTCTGCACACGTTCAGCTTGATGACGTTCCTCGAACTCTTGATCCAGAAAAGTGTCGAGGGAGAGTTCCGTCAGCACGATGGCGTGGTGGCGGTGATGGTGATGTGATCCGCGCAGGGCTTCGCCTAAGCACTACGACAATATGACCAGAGGAGTAAACTGTGGAGGGGGCACCGCACACGGCTAAGAGAACAATTGATGTGCTTTGGGGTGCCCCATGCCCCTGTATATAAAGGAGGAGAGGGAGGAGGCCGACCCTTGGGGCGCGCCATGGGGGGAACCGACTTGGACTTCTAGTCCTAGTCGCCCCCCCCCTTTCCTTTCTCGGGGGGGGGGGGGGAGGGGGAAGGAGAGGAGAGGGAGAAGGAAAGGGGGGTCGCACCCCCTCCCCTTGTCCTATTCGGACTCCCCTTGGGGGCGCCACCCCTTTGTGGGCTGCCCTCTCTCTCCCATATGGCCCATGAGGCCCATTACTTTCACCGGGAGGTTCCGGTAACCCCTCGGTACTCCGATAAATATCCAAATCACTCCGAAACCATTCTGGTGTCCGGATACTATCGTCCAATACATCAATCTTTACCTCTCGACCATTTTGAGACTCCTCGTCATGTCCGTGATCTCATCCGGGACTCCGAACAATCTTCGGTCACCAAAACACATAACTCATAATACAAATCGTCATCGAACGTTAAGCGTGTGGACCCTACGGGTTCGAGAACTATGTAGACATGACCGAGACACATCTCCTATCAATAACCAACAGCGGAACCTGGATGCTCATATTGGTTCCTACATATTCTACGAAGATCTTTATCGGTCAAACCGCAATGACAACATACGTCATTCCCTTTGTCATCGGTATGGTACTTGCCCGAGATTCGATCGTCGGTATCTTCATACCTAGTTCAATCTCGTTACCGGCAAGTCTCCTTACCCATTCCGTAATGCATCATCCCACAACTAACTCATTAGTCACATTGCTTGGTTTATCATGATGTGCATTACCAAGAGGGCCCAGAGATATCTCTCCGATACTCGGAGTGACAAATCCTAATCTTGATCTATGCCAACCCAACAAACACCTTCGGAGACACTTGTAGAGCATCTTTATAATCACCCAGTTACGTTGTGACGTTTGATAGCACACAAGGTGTTCCTCCGGTATTCGGGAGTTGCATAATCTCATAGTCAAAGGAATATGTATAAGTCATGAAGAAAGCAATAGCAATAAAACTTAACGATCATTATGCTAAGCTAACGGATGGGTCTTTTCCATCACATCATTATCCTAATGATGTGATCCCGTTCATCAAATGACAACACATGTCTATGGTCAGGAAACTTAACCATCTTTGATTAACGAGCTAGTCTAGTAGAGTCTTACTAGGGACATGGTGTTTTTCTCTATGTATCCACACATGTATCAAATTTTCGGTTAATACAATTCTAGCATGAATAATAAACATTTATCATGATATAAGGAAATATAAAATAACAACTTTATTATTGCCTCCAGGGCATATTTCCTTCAAAATTTCTTCCAGCCACCTTTTTCTCCCATGTCTAGTCAAGACCTCGATAGCCCATATCTGCTAGCCCGCACACATCAACAGCTTCACGGAATGCATCAATCTGCACACCATCTCTTTCATTTGGGCGAATCTGCTCCTCTTTCCTGAGAATCTAGGTGAAGTCACCAATACACATCCACGCGAGTGTGCTTTCTCCTCTGAGTCTCCTCATCGTATCCCATGTTTTGTACCAAAGGCTCCTGTTTGCTTCACCGTAAAAGTAAGACAGATGCCATTGCTCCTTCCTAGGTCAGACACCCATGCATCCACATGATATTGTGAAAAGTTTTTATTTCCACATCCAAAAAATACAAATACCACCACTGCGGACACTACTTCCTATGCCAAAACTGAAATCAAAACCTAAAGAAAAATGCAGCCCTTCAACTCGACTCTTTGGCAATTGTGTTTCAACTAGACAAAGAATCGACTACACACTCAACTCCATGAGATCACGGAGCTCTCGAACCGTTGCGGGATTAGCAATCCCTTGACAGTTCCAACATAAAGTTTTCATTGGGCCTGGCGGCGCTCACTGAATGAGCCCGCCAATGTTGGGTCTTTCTTTGGTGAAACCCCCTCCTTACCTTCTTGAGCTCTTTAGGTCAGACATACACCGGTGGAGAAGGCGGGACCTCGGCCAACTGACAACCTGTAACACTAGCCGCTAGCACCAAGTCCAGATTCTTGTGAGCTGCAGGTTCTTTCAAGTTCACAGTCCCTTCTTGCCTAGGCTATTTAAGAGGGCTCGTAACAGTGTCGCCCTCCTCCTCTTCCTCGAATACAGCATCCTGAGAAGACCTCTTGCATGGAGCTGGGTCACCATGACTACCCCATCCCTGGTTGTGGAGTAAATCGGATGCGTTGGCTACCACAGAAATATGCAGGTTCCTTTGAGCAGCAGGGTGATTCTTTTGCATTGGTGGTTCAGCCGCCTTCTCTGAATTAGTAAGATCAGTAGCAGGCTTCAAGGGGCTTGTAGCAGTTTCCCTGTCCTCCTCCTCATCATCCAGTTTAGCTTTTGTAAAAGACCTCTTACATGGTGAAGCATCACCCCGACCAGCACCAAACCTGCCACGCCCCCTGGACTAGACCCCTCAAGTAGTACGTCCTCCATACTGCTGATGTTCGGCCGGCCCATCAGGTACGGCAGCGAGCGCCAGTTCCCTGAACTGGCGCATAAAGCGACATATAGGAGCTCCCAGCCTCCATCCTCCTGCGACCCATGAGCCAGCCACGCATTGACGCACGGGAGTCCGCCGCTATGTGTCCTTATGCGCCACTCGGCCAGTCGACGATGTTCACGCACATGGTTGCTTGATGTCTACTATGCAACTTTATCCTTGTAGACGTTGTTGGGCCTTCAAGTGCAGAGTTTTGTAGGATAGTAGCAAATGTCCCTCAAGTGGATGACCTAAGGTTTATCAATCCGTGGGAGGCGTAGGATGAAGATGGTCTCTCTCAAACAACCCTGCAACCAAATAACAAAGAGTCTCTTGTGTCCCCAAAACACCCAATACAATGGTAAATTGTATAGGTGCACTAGTTCGGCGAAGAGATGGTGATACAAGTGTAATATGGATGGTAGATACAGATTTGTAATCTGAAAAATATAAAAACAGCAAGGTAGCAAGTGATAAAAGTGAGCGAAAACGGTATTGCAATGCTTCGAAACAAGGCCTAGGGTTCATACTTTCACTATTGCAAGTTCTCTCAACAATGATAACATAATTAGATCACATAACAATCCCTCAACGTGCAACAAAGAGTCACTCCAAAGTCACTAATAGCGGAGAACAAACGAAGAGATTATTGTAGGGTACGAAACTACCTTAAAGTTATTCTTTCTGATCGATCTATTGGGCTATTCCTATAAGTGTCACAAACAGCTCTAGATTTCGTACTAAAATAACACCTTAAGACACACATCAACCAAAACCCTAATGTCACCTAGATACTCCAACGTCACAACAAGTATCAACGGGTTTGATTATATGATATGCATCACACAATCTCAGATTCATCTATTCAAACCAACACAAAGAACTTCAAAGGGTGCCCCAAAGTTTCTACTGGAGAGTCAAGACGAAAACGTGTGCCAACCCCTATGCATAAGTTCACAAGGTCACAGAACCCGCAAGTTGATCACCAAAACATACATCAAGTGGGTCATGTGAGTATCCCATTGTCACCACAGATAAGCACATCCAAGACATACATCACGTGTTCTCAAATCCTTAAAGACTCAATCCGATAAGATAACTTCAAAGGGAAAAATCAATCCATTACAAGAAGGTGGAGGGGGAGAAACATCATAAGATCCAACTATAATAGCAAAGCTCGTGGTACATCAAGACTGTGCCAAATCAAGAACGCGCGCGCGAGAGAGAGAGAGAGAGAGATCAAACACATAGCTACTGGTACATACCGTTAGCCCTGAGGGTGAACTACTCTCTCCTCCTCATGGAGGCCGCTGGGATGATGAAGATGGCCACTGGTGATGGTTTCCCCCTCCGGCAGGGTGCCGGAATAGGCTCCCGATTGGTTTTTCGTGGATGCAGAGGCTTGCGGCGGCGGAACTCCCGATCTAGGTTTTGTTCTGGAGGTTTTGGGATTTATATGAGGTGTTGGCATCGGGGACAAGTCAAGGGGGCCCACGAGGCGACGACAAGGACGGGGGCGCGCCCTAGGGGGCGCCCTCCACCCTTGTGGTGGCCTCGGGACTCCTCTCTGATATCTTTTTGTTCCAGTATTTTTTATATTTTCCAAAAATATTCTCCGTAAATTTTCAGCTCAATTGGACTCCGTTTGATATTCCTTTTCTGCGAAACTCAAAAACAAGGAAAAAACAAAAACTGACACTGGGCTCTAGGTTAATAGGTTAGTCCCAATAATCATATAAAATAGCATATAAATGCATATAAAACATCCAAGATGGATAATATAATAGCATGGAACAATCAAAAATTATAGATACGTTGGAGACGTATCATTGCACGAGTGACCTCTCCATTGATCGCTCGATGGTTTGCTTCCCTCATTCGTCCATTTGACCTTAACTACTGAGCGTTTGATACCTTGACCATTGACTTTTCTAAAATTTGTAGACAATTCATGAACTTGGAAAAATTTCTTGAATACAAAAAGGTTTATGAATTAGACAAAATTTGGTTAATACAGATCAAGATTTCTTTAGAAAAAGTACATGCATTTTGAAAAGATTAAGCAGTTGGGATCAACTATTCAGGTATATGGGATATATGATGATAACATCTACAATTTTGAAAAACGACCTTCACAAGAGAATTGGACATAAATGATGGCTTTCTATGTCCATAACAATAAAATCAACTAGAACATAATTCATATTAGCGATTGTGAGACATCAGTCATTCTCCAAAGGTTTCTTTCTTGTAGAATGTAAATTCAATTGAGATGGTTACATTGGTTTTAATCCTAAACCTTCATATGAAGATTTTGGAATGGTGGAAACACTAGCACCAAGAAGACATAAACTGTTATATAAACATCTTCGATGCTAATCCGTATTGTTAGTTCCAATCCATCCTCTATTTTTATAAGAATCATAACATTTTCTAAAAAAATCATCTCTCGCATGTAAAACCACTTCTGCAATAAGTTGTGTTAATTGTTTATTTCACTCACTAGCACTAGGAGCTTTAGTCAATCCGTGCAGAACTTCTATTACATACAAGACGGTGAAATCATCACAATTGATTGTAACTCCATCAATAAAAGATGTATCAACAACTTTGAAACTTTAACATCTTCATATTCAATTTTAGCTTCTTTTTCTTATCTTTGTTTTTTCCCTATAGCTTCTAGCACTCATAAATTTCCCAACTATTATCAAAAGTAGCTTCAATATATTTGTGAGTCTCTCCATTATTAAGTTTGTATGGTGTGATTGTTAATTTAATAATCTTCATCATTAGCAAGCATATCGACTTTATCAAAGAGAGTACCCAACCTATCAAGCATTTCATTGAATTTTTTTGTGATTTCTTTTGAAAAAAATGAAATATTTGATTAAAGCTTATAGATCAGTGGGTATATTATTGCTTCCCTCAACATAGTTTTTTAGAGCTTAAGGCATGAGTAATTATTTCCAGAGTAGTTCCTATAGGAATTGTTGTCAATATTATTTCTAGCAATAAAATTGACATCTATTTGCTCTTTTATTTTGTTCAATAAGTTTGCCAATCATAACATCACCAAAACTAGATGGAGCATTATTCGGAGAAACAATGGGCATAAGCATATCAATATTTCCATTTAAACTACCAATTTCCTAAATAGAATTTACCTCTTTAGTAGTTGGAGCCCTTTTGGTATGCCATTGCCCATAGTTTGTCATCATGTTGTCCAAAAGATTCTTAGCTTGATCTTGTTTCATTATCATAAATGTGCCACCTACTGCTGAATCTAACAAGGTTTTCCACACATGGTTAAGTCCAATATAAATAGCATGTCGCATGGTCCAATCATCTAGCCCATGTGTTGTAGCGACCAGACCTCAAATGGTCTGTGCTGCTGTGCACCAGTGTCATCCCTGGATCAGTAATGCTGACACGCACAGTACAAATGGAGGATTTATAACAGAGTAGCAATCACACACTTATTACATCGAATATCTCCAAAGAGAATAAGTATGATAAATATGGCTTAAGGCCATCTAAATACGATAATAGCGGAAGACTTGGAAGATAAGTGAGTCCATCAACTCCAGCGGCATCACTGAGTATAAGACCACGACCTAAGGCACCTTACTCGTCGTCTGAAAAGTCTGCAACATGAAACGTTGCAGCCCGAAAACGGGTCAGCACATAGAATATGCTGGCAAAATAACACATAGAGAATAATGAACATAGTGATGCTATACTACATGCATATATGCCTGGTGGAAAGCTCTATGGTTATGGTTTTGCGAAAAAGCCAATTTTTCCCTACTGCAAAGGAATAGATTTTATTTAACTATCATGGTGGTTGTTAAACATTGAGATGGTTGACAGCATCTCAATCCCAATTAATAATCATCATTAACCCAGCAAAATTAATTAAAAGTAACATGGTGATGAAATTCAAATGATAATCCAGGTACTAGATACTCAAGTTGTCCATAACCGGGGACACGACTAACCATGATTAGTTTGTACACTCTGCAGAGGTTTGCGCACTTTTCCCCACAAGACTCAATCGCCTCCGCTTGATTCTCGCACTACATGATGTTTGAGAAACGGATGACCGAGACACAGCCTTTCAGGAACAATCACTCTTTACTCCGGGTGGACAGTTACACCTACTTTCCCCTACATCTACTAGCCCACCTCTTCAAGAGATCATGTAACCTACTCAACTATGCTAGAGCCCATAATAGCTTGTGGCTGCACACGGAAGTTTCTAGCATGAATAATCTTATGATCCCTTTGAGCCTGGGTGGCGGTCCTTATACAAACAGACAACACTGGATTCTCCAGGTGCCTCAATCCACCCAGATGTGAGTTTTAGTTGCCACCTTAGGTAAACCATTATTAACAATCTCACATCTGTCATGAATATCTCTCAAACCCAATCCACGTCTACGAGCATAGCATGGCAATATAATAGCAACGTAGCAGTAACTCCCAAGGGTTTGATAAAAGAACAGGTAATAGGTACTACCTCAACTACTTCCCAATTCCCACTATTTAATTAGATCCTAATCATGCAATGTTTGAGGAATAGATCTAATGCAATAAAAACTGGGTATGGAAGGTATGATCAAAGTGTTACTTGCCTTGCTGATGATCCGCGAAACCTAGCGATTCGAAGTAACAAGCGGCACACTTCGGGTACTCTATCGCAAACAAACCAGCAAACAATAAGTAGTTATCTAATGCACAGGTAAAACTCGAATGAAAGATCCAACCAGAAAGTTCAACTTAAGAACTCCGGTTTGCAAAAAGAATCAACTCGAACGAAGCAACGAAAGTCAAACGGCGAAAGAAACAAGCTTCGTTTACTAATCTGGATCTAGGTCAAATTTTACAGCAGCAAAAACTTGTTTGAGTAGGTTAAACGGAAAGAGAATTTCGAGACGAAACTCTAGGCGCTTGAATCGCCTGATTCCGATAAACGAGAGAAAAGTTAAACAGAAACGAAGATCCGATCAGAAATCGAGATCTGAGAAAATCAGGAAAATTCCGACGAAAAAGAAAAACGGACGAACGGTTAAAGAATGGACGTTCGTTAACAGAGAAAATCCGACGAACGCGTTCGTTAAAACGAACGGGTCAGTGAATGTTTACAAAATAACAGAACCGAAGAAATAAACCGATCTAGGGTTTTTTTTAAACGAACGGTTTTTTTAAATAAACCGGCAAACGACGGCGAGGTAATACCTCGTCGGGGCGGGGCTCGGCTGGCTCCGGCGAGGGTGGCGGGGTGCGGCGGGGCTCGGGGCGGCGAGGGGCGGCTCCGGCGGCGGCGGTGCGGGCTCCCAGCGGCGGCGGCTCGGGCGGCTCGGGGCGCGGGTACGGGGTGAAGGGGGGCGGCGGCGGCTTATAATTGGGGGGTGGCGGCTTCGAGGAGGGGGCAAGGCAGCGGCTCCGGCGGAGTCCGAGCCGGCCACGGCGGCGGCAGGCGGCGTACGCGCGGAGGAGACGCGGGGTGGGCCGGCGGCTCGCCTGGGCCTCGGCCCGGTCGGGCGCGGCGAAAAATTTGTTTTTTTTAAACGTTCCGCCGAAAAATTCGTAGAAAAATAAATAAAAATCCAAAAAAGATAAAACAAATTTTTCCCGTCTAGTTAGAATATTTAGAACAGGGTGAACATTGTTTTGACACAAAACAACTTTTTGAAAACATGCAATATTTTTTTAATGCAATTAAAATTGCAAATAAAATCCGAATAAAATCCAATAAATGATTTTAACATTTTTCCTCCAATATTTCAATTGTTTTGGAGAAGTCATATTTTCTCCTCTCGTTTATTTTTAAATGAAATATTTTTCCGGAGAGAAAATAATTAAAACCAAAATCCTCGTTTTATTATTTGATGAAAATCAAATATGAAAATTTTGAGAAAATCCCCAACTCTCTCCGTGGGTCCTTGAGTTGCTTAGGATTTATCGAGGATTCGTCAAATGCAATAAAATATGATATGCAAGATGATCTATGTATAACATACCAAATTGAAAATTTGGGATGTTACATGTGTGGGACAATTTCTGAACATAGTTAGTCCAAAGTTTGAGCTAAATGTTCATGATCGAGTTGTTTGAAATTCAAAATAAGATTTCTAGGTTGAACTAACACTACCTTTTGGTAAAGACAACAACCATGTTTTGGTTCTTGCTCTTTATTAAAAAAGTTTTAACTTGGCATAATCAGCCTAACCTTCTTTATATTTCTGCTTATCACAAACTTTCCAAAAAATATGCAACTGAGAAGCATTATCTTCATTGGAAGTACCTGCAAATTGCTCTTTCAATACAAACCTCAATAAATCACAAATGATTTTGAAGGAATCAACCTTAGTTTCAGGTGGAGCAATAAGTGTACTCATGAAGTGATCATTATTGGTAGTTTTGTAGTCACACGGCTTAGTATTCTTAGTAGTGAAACTCGTTATTATTATTTTTTGCGGGTGTGCAGTAAAACCCATTATAACTAAGTAAAAAATCTAATGCATGCTGAAATAAAAATAGTTTTGTTGTTTTTTATGTATAAGGCAATGCGTTAAATTAAACTAAGATAAATAAAAGCAACTAAGCCAAGTAGATGCTGTTTGATTTGTTGGAATACAATCCGTAGGAATGATTCTTAAGGAAATTTCCCTAGTTTATTTCATTGGAAATTTTGCATGAAGTCTGAGCTCTTGAAAAAAATCATATGCTTCATGTAAAAGACATGTGTACCAATTTCTTCATGTAAAAATCATATGGTTCAAATAGGCAGGGTGTAGGAATCCTTCATTTTTTGATTTTCCATCGTACTTTCTTTTATAGTAATCTAAAATATCTTATATTAGTATATAGAGGTAGTATTTTCCTATCGTGTGAATTAAATCAAAGAGCCCTGAGGAGTATGTTTCCTCGAAAAATATAAAAATAAAAATATGTATGTTTCTAGGAGAACATAGAGAACAGAGTGACCAGTGATCAGAAGGGGCGCGGATGGATGTATAGCATGTGCCTACTATTTTCTGGAGGCGTCTAGTTGGCGGCCGGCTGCCCACTAGTGCGATCGAGCGACCGGCCTAAAAAGGCAAGCCATGTCCCCCCGCGGTACAGAAAAGGAAAGGGACAGGCGGCCACCAAACCGGCCCGATGGAGCGGCCAATCCCGAACAGATAAAGCGCTCCCCACATGGCCAGCTGTACATACCCAGCGTCCCAGCCCCTCCCACGCCTGCTCGCCTCCACGCCCGCTCGCTGTCTTCGTCTTCTCCACGAAAGAAGGGGATCCAAGGCCCTTCTTCCTCCTCCTGTATAGCTGCCATGGCAGCCCCAAAGTAGAAGAAACTGCTTCAAGAAATTGATCTAAGGGCAGGGTGATCAGAGCCATACCAGGTAGCAACATCAGGCAAGTAATCCCCCTCTGCCTTCAGTCCCCCCTTCTTGTATTGCATCTGTAAACCCCCTTCTCCATGGATCTATCAGCAAATCCATGGAGAAGCTGCTTCAAGAAAGGAGTGGATCTGCCACATCACCCCATTGTCAACATCACACCACCCCCACCCCCCATGAGTGTCATGTCTGCAAACTGAAAACCAACCATGGACACAAGCCAACTATTTTCTGGTTCGTGCAACTAAACACAAGTCATTAAGTTTAGTTGCACAACTTTCTATTTGCATACTAAACATGGTTTGAGATTAAGTTTAACAAAACTGAACATGTTTTCTAACATGCATGCCAGCCAAGTTCCCCCCCTGGATGTGTTCAGCAAAGCGACTAAGACATATTTTCTAGCCAACTAAAACATGATTCTAGCCAACTAAACATGCAATGTAGCCAAAACTAAACATGCATTCTACCAAGTTGTAGTTATTGTTTGCAAACGAACACATTGACTGTCCAAAGAATATGTGCAACTAAAAATGCATATATGTGCAACTGAACATACATCCCAGCCAACCGAATCTTGTATTCTGGCAACTCAACATGCATGCTAGGCAAACTAAAACATGCATTGTACCCCACATGAACTGGAAGTTTTTTGAGTGAACACTTTAGAAAACCTGAAGTATATGTGCAATAAAAACATGTAACCTGGCGAAGTGAACATGCATGCTGGCCAACTGAATATGCATCCTGGCCAACTGAAACACCTATTCTAGCCAACTGAACACATTGACTGTCCAACTGAACATGCATGTTGGCCAACTGAAAATATGCATCCTAGCCAACTGAGACATCTATTCTAGCAAAAACCAAAAATATGTAGTACGACAGAAAAAATACAAGAACTTTTGTCCATAGCTAATGAAACCACAAACCATATTAAAAATAGTCACGCATATATTCTTGTCCCACACATATATTCTGGTCCCACACCTATTGCAAAGCTATAGTGTAAAAATATGTTCAATATACTAGAAGTAAGAACAGAAACGGCGATGAAAAACATATATCTATAATCTATCATCCAATTCTTCTTTCTTCTTTCGCCTGAATTTTCCATCTCAATTGTAGCATCAAATTATGTGCAGAAAAATCTGAATCAGCTCCTTGCCAACAGAAAACATGCTGACCATTGCAACAAACAGAGGAAAAAGTCAGAAAAACTTTGTAGTAAAAAAAGTCATGTTCTCGCCACCTATTTACTACAAAATGTGCAACTAACATAACAACTCTGTGCAAACAAAAAAATGCATTCCTGTTATAAAAAAATATTCTGCTATAGACATTTAGCTTTTGCAACTAAGATTGTTATAATGGTGTGCAACTGCCTATTTACTAAGTTTTTAGGTTGTTTGAAACACTTTTTCATGATTAAAACTGATGACATCACTTCCTTCTTTTTTATGTGCAGGGGGTGTGAGGCAGCAGCAAAAAAAGGAAAAAGAAATGCTTGATCTCAGTGAGTTGCCTCCTGATCTCAATGAGCTTCCTCATGATATGGATGAGCAGCAACCCAACATACTACAAGGAAATTGGACAGAAAATGGGCGCTCTATTTACTACACGCAGACAGCCCGTGGGCCTAACCCTATGGGCCATGACAATGTGGCAGGGCAATCATCAACCTGTGGTGCCCCTGTAATGGTGTCTTTGCAGTCAGAGAGCCATACCCTTGATGACATGGGCATCGCGGCAAATGTTCCTGGTCCAACCAGGACTAAGCTCGGAGCTGGTGCTGTTGACGGTGATGTGCAAGGAGAAGAAGGAGAGGATGAGACTGGTTCTCAGCCAATGGAACCCTATGTTGGGATGAGGTTTGACAGCCTTCAAATTGCTAAGGATCACTACAACAACTATGCCCTACGGATGGGTTTCTCTGGCAATATGAACACCTCTAGGCGGACAGCTCGCACCAATGTATTGGTAAAACAGCAGTTTTGTTGCAACAAGTACAAGAAGCCTAAAGCTGATGATGGAGGAGCTGAGGCTCCTCCTGTCTTGGACCCTATACCAGATCCAAAACCTTTTGACACTGATGAGGAAATGGAAGATGAACCTCCAATCTTTGCTAAAGAGGAGGCTGGTCCTAGTAAGAAAAAGAACAAACGGAAACGCGAGACAATAAAGCAGACTCAATGCAAGGCAAAAATGTTGGTGAAGCTGCTAGATGGGCGATGGGAGGTGACGCACTTTGTTCGTGACCACAATCATCCGCTGGTGAACAAACCTTCATTGTCCAAATACTTGAGATCCAACCAAGGCATCTCTCCTGATGAAAAGGAGTTTTGCGCATCTTGTATAACTGCAACTTGACTACAGGTGTGTTTCTTTATCCCTTACAAAATTAAATTTCCCTCTAGGCAGATCAGTGTGCAACTGTTATGGTACTGGTGTGCAACTAAAATGTCTTAAGTTTGCAACTAGTGTCCAACTTCCCATGCTGTTTCTATATCACTTTGGTGCTTGTTGTGCAACTAGATTACCTTCACTGTGCAACTACACAATGTCCTGTGTGCAAAGCGCAAGTGTTTTTAAAAGTGCAGCTACTTGTCCATATCCTGCAACTATCCTCTGTGCCACATGTCATATTACTGTGTAGTTGGATGTGCGAATTCGTGTGACTAAAACAAGATATATTGTTTCTTTTTGTATTATGCAGGACGTATGATGAATATAATGGCAGAGTTCTATGGATCTGAGATGATGGTGCCGTTCGGACCAAAGGCAATAACAAATCTGTGTACAAGTTTCTGTAAAGATGACACAAAGGAGGGTGACATGATTGAGACAATTGCGCACTTCAAGGATATATAGAAAACCAATCCAGATTTCTTTTATAAGGTAAAATATGATGAAAAGGACAGAGTTATCAACATATTTTGGGTGGATGGCTTAGCTCGAAAAGCTTATGCGAAGGCGTACCACGATTGCATATCGTTTGACACCACCTACATGACCAACATGTACAATATTTCGTTCGCACCCTTCATCGGAATAAACTGACATGGCCAATCTTTCATGGTGGGTTGCGCGTTTGTGAGGTAGGAGTTGGCACCGAGCTTTGATTGGGTCTTCCGAGCATTCCTAGAGGCTATGGATGGAAAACCTCCTGACAACTTCATAACCGATCAGGATGGTGCGATGAAGCAGTCAATAGAAAGCATCTTTCCAACCACCGTGCATCGCTGTTGTCGATGGCACATCATGAAAAAGACTCAGGAAAAAGTTGGTTGGCTGTTGTGCCGGAATCCAGGGCTCTCTGATGATTTCAACTACTGTGTTGACTTCAGCTTCACTCCAGACGAGTTTGAGCAGAATTGGGCTGGGTTAATGATGAAGTACGAGGCTATGACACACATACACTTTGAAAATTTGTACGAATACAGGTCAACTTGGGTGCCGTGCTACTTCAAATACAGGTTCTTCCCCTTCCTGTTGTATAGGGGTTCAACGATGTCCTAAAAAGATATGTGAACCCACACAACTCAATGCTGAACTTTGAGCTGATTGGACGTTATAATGCGTTCCAAGTTGGTGCTGATATTTTTGAGCTCAGACCGAACCAGGAATTTGTTGCCAAATATGGTTCTCGAAACTACTTGGTGCAGGCAAGGGTGGGGGAGGGTTCCTATTTGTGTGAGTGCTGCAAAATGAACAAGGACGGCATGCTCTGTTGCCACATCCTCAAGGTGTTCACCCATCTTGGAGTTGATGTCATACCGGAAAGGTACATGCTAAGACGATGGACGCCTACTGCTGTCCCTAGTGCGCTAGGGACTGGGTATGAGCAACCGGATGAAATGCCTCCTCAATCAAAGAAGCAGATAAGGGAGAGAAACATGATATACGATTTTCGGAAACTAGCCAAGTTTGCGAGTGGCTCTGATCCAGCACAGGCCATTGTATACAAGCATATGCGCGGAGCACGTACCTAGATTGGCCACCTGAACAAGTCCAAGAAAAAGAAAAAACTGGCTGCTGCTACAGGGCCATCAGATGATGGCAACCCTCGAGGACCTCCTCCACGTCTAGGCTCTACACAGCATGCTCCGCCACCTCCTCCCCCGCTTGGCCCAACAAGCAGTGCCCCGCGTGCTCGTCCCAATGGCCCTATAGGCAGTACTCAGGGGGATCATCATCCAGGTAATTACCTGCCCCAACTCCCCATCTAACTAGGTGTGTAACTTCAGTTGCACACATCATGGTGCCTAGTTGCACAGAACAGGCTACCCAGTTGCGCGCGCTATGATAGTTCGAGCATCAAGATAAACAACTAACTTGTTTTTCCTGTTCTGGCTATAGGTGATGGCAACCCTCGAGGACCTCCTCCACCTCCAGGCTCTACATGGCATGCTCCGCCAGCTCCTCCCTCGCCTGGCCCAGCAAGCAGTGCCCCGCGTGCTATTCCCAATGGCCCTACAAGGAGTACTCAGGGGGCTCATCATCTAGGTAATTACTTACCCCAACTCCCCATCTAACTAGGTGTGTAACTTCAGTTGCACAGATCATGGTGCCTAGTTGCACAGAACAGGCTACCCAGTTGCGCACGCTATGTTAGTTCGAGCATCAAGATAAACAACTAACTTATTTTTCCTGTTCTAGCTATAGGTGTTTACCATCCAAGTGCCATGACGGACCGTGCTACTACAGGTTTTATTTTCGACTTAACTTGCACACAGCTACCAGTTAGTTGCACAGCATGAGCTGTGTGGTTGCAGACAACATCAGTCCTGGTTGCACAAAAAAATAGTAAACTTTTTATATGGTTATTCCACAGGTGATCGAACACAACCTCGTGATGTTCCAGCGCCCATGCACACTGGTCCTACTGCCCCGTTGGAGGCTGCATCCCCTGCACAAGTCTCTGATGATTTTGTGCCCAGGGATACAAATCGGCGCTGGAGCTACACCCAAAGAAGAAAAACAAATACAGCCACTGCCAATCTACAGAGCACACTGCCGGTGTGTGTCCACTCAGGCTGTTGTGATTCTCTTGCATCGTTTTTATGAAAAAAGGGAAAAGAAAAAAGAGTGATTGTTTTTTACCAATGTTGGGACCAAGTGGACACATTCAACATCTATGCTTTCTCTTCTCTAAGTTGTTTTCCTTGAATTAGTTCATGCACTGTGTAAAATGGTTGCTATTTGTGCCTTTGTTGGCAAATGGATTAATATTTAGTTGTTGAACAATTGTATGCCCAGTGCTCCTAATGTGTCAACAAAAGTGATGACATTGAGTTGCAACGGAATTACTACTAGTGTGCAACTACAAATCTGTCGAAAAATTGTGCAAACCAGCAAGGCATATAAAAAAGGGCAGAGAATAAAAAGAGTACTGACCTAGTCCTTGTCGTATCTCAGCAACCTCCTCCATGGGGCAGAGTTGTGCATGTTGGTGACCCAATCATATGCTAGCTTCTTCCTGATGTTGAGTACTTCCTTGGGATCATAGTTGGGCAGTTGACTACCATTCCACTCAGTGGCATTAAGCAGTGCGAACAGCCCACACTCATTGCTGCGGTGGGGAAAAGGAAAATTTGTCACAGAAATTTAAAACCAATAAGATGATGTACTCTGTGGAACTGTGCAACTAATTATGTGCCACTGTGCAACTACTCATGATCCACCGTGCAACTGGCTAGATAATCCATGAGAAAGTCATAAAAATGAAAAACAGATTGCAAACTAGTTGTGTGTCTTAAAAAAACTATAGATTGTACATCTATAAACAAAATAATCATTTAAACAAGTGATAACTAGGCAGAAAAATAGTTAACTAAAGGCAGCCAGCCGAGTATGATAACTTGTGCAACTGGGACAAACAAAAAAAGGACTAGGACAAAAAAAGTGCATAGCCAACTAGAAATATATGGACAAGTAGGTGCACCAGCAGGGCACCTATGGGGTCAACTCGAACACGGAAGTAGAGCAACTTGTGCAACTCAACAGCATATAGACAGCCAACCTAGTACAAAACAGGAAGCAAACCTAAGCATGACAACTAGTGCAAAAATGCAGAACATGTGGGCAGCCAACTAGTACATGGATGCAGCCAACTAAGCAGGCAAATTGTGCAAATGAACAACATATAGACAGCCAACCTAGTGCAAAATAGCAAACCAACTAAGCAGGACAACTAGTGCAAGTGTAGAACATATGGACAGCCAACTAAGCAGGCAACTTGTGCGACTGAACAGCTTGTAGACACCCAACTAGTACAAACAGTAAGCCAGCTGGGACAGCCAACTACTATATGAATAAACTATAGATTGATGGTAAAAATTGAGAAGAATGTCATGCTTCTTGTCTTACTTGCCGTGTTGCTTCGGTACGTCAATGTCAATAATCTGGAAGTGCTCGATGCTGAACTTTGGGTAATGCTTCCTCCATAGCTGGCGTACTGCCCCCGCTATGGTAGATGCGGTGTTCATCAACTCAATGGTGTCCAGCTTCCTGCTTGAATCAAGAACTTCGAAACGTCCATCCCTCAAGTTGATGTTGAAGACCCAATAATGCCTGCCTCCATCCTTATCATTTATATCAGTGCACTCAAGCACTGGCAGCATGACCTGCACACGTGAATGATTCAGACACAGATACATGTTGTAGGTAAAGAAAACAGTAAAAAAATGGTGAAGTTAAAACAGGTTGCAATAAAGTATTTGCCAACTAATAGATGTGTCATGTGCAACTGAACATGCTATGGGTGCCAACTAAGAGATGGATCATGTGGGCACAGCACTGACCAAGTCTTGCTTGTCGAGACGGTTCTTGTATTCAAACTTCTTGTTTATCTCATTCACATTGTGGATCTCTTGCTGTAAATTGATCTGCAGAAATTATAAACATGCCTCAAACTCCTTACTAGATGAAAGGACTCCCTGAATTGGTCAACAAAAGTGCTACAAACAAGATGACGGGAAGAAGGTTTTGAAAAACAAAATCTCAGTGGCTTAACGACCTTCTTTGACCCTTCTGGTAAGTTATCCATGATGTGTATGATTCCAGTCTCAATAACAATTCTTGACAGCCATTGAACAGGCTTGATGGAATCAACTAACTCCTTTATAGTAATGTAGAAAGCACCATACCTGATTATCTCAGGGCTGATTTTTTTTAAAAAAAAAGGCAAGTTAGCTTGAAGGGTCACAACAACAAAAAATTGTGTATTAAAAAAACAAGAGTGTGCAACTAAAAGCATTGTTCTATGCAACATGCTCTGCTTTCTGTGTAACTAAGTGGGTGGTAATGTGCAACTGAAATTGATATGTATGTAGGTTGTGGGGAGTTGGTTTACCTGGTAAGAGCATCATTTGCTCCTGGGTGATGCCTGGCCCAATACAAGATGGTAGCGTAAAGCTTGTTGACTGCCTAATTGGAGTTGAACGTCTTCTTCTTGTTGTAATCAATGAATGGAGACCTTTGATATGCTCCGGGCCTTATTACCCTCCTCTGTCTTCGTGCAACAGGTGGTCTTGAAGAACTACTCGTGCCAACTGTTGGTTCTACGCATATCGGGGTGTGGCAGCTGTCTCGTGATCCAACATCTGGCTGGTGAGCTAATTCCTTGCCAGCATCAGCAGCAGCGCATCCTTCATTCATAGTTGCTGGGTCCAACTCACCCTCATCTATGACAACCACATTGGCATCCCCTGTTTGTGCTGCTGGAGCAAGTGCTGCAGCAGGCTCAGCATCACCATCTATGCCTAGGTCAAAAGTTGGTGCATCGCAGTACCCGTCACCATGATAGCTGTAAGAGTTGGATCTGTGTATGGGTTGAAGGCCCAGGGCATCTCCTTGCGGCACATACACATGTGCATCGTTCGCTGACTTGGTTCGCAATAGTGTTGTAGTTGGCGGCCTAGGAGGCTTGCACCTAGTTACAATGTTGAACACCTCCTCTTGTGTTAATGAGTGCTGAAAGTCAGCTCTTGGTGATGCAGGCTTGCTTGGATGTTGTGTGTTAGCTCTTGGAGACGGCACTTTGGCAGTTTGATCACCTCCTTTCGTGTTTGGCATTGAAGTATCTATATGAGTTGGCACCTTGGGGCTTGCAGTTGTAGTGGTGCCTTCCTAAGTAGAGTGGTAGTTTTGACTATGACCCCGCTGCTAATTGACACTTCAGTTGGTACAGTAGTATCTGTAGTTGGAATCTTTCCAGCCTCAGTTGGCAGCAATCTAGCTGAACTTGGCACTCCTGCATCGATGGCTGTGGCACATTGTTCTGTCTCGTGTCTGAACCCCACACCTTTTGTGCCATGTTCCCCCTTTGTGCCCTTGGCAAACTTGAGAATCTTTTGTTGCTTAGCTGGTTTAGGTGGGCGTGCTGACATAGGAGTCTTCCCCTTGATCTGTTGAACTCCTGTCATGGTTGTAGGCTCAACATGTATTGATGTCACATCTTGAGTGTTGGTTGGCTCTCTGCTCACTACAGTTGGCACAACAGTTGGCGCGACAGCTTCCTTCCCCGCATTTATTTCAGCATCTGCCCTCAACATCTGTTGCTGGATTTGAGGCAACTTCATATTCTTCTTCATTGAAACTGCTTTGTGCTTCTGTACCACATGAGGGTTTGCCACGGATGCTGCCTTGCTCTTGCTGGAGCTTATATCTGGAAGCTGCTTCAAATATTCCTTGTATTTTGCCTCCGAATGAACCCAGTCCAGACCCTTTCCTGCTTCCTCCATGTCAACTTGATTCTTTTCACCCTCGCTTAATAAGAACAACTTCTGATCAATGGCAAAGTTGATGTTCTGACACATCTCTTGGTCACTAAAATCTGGCATGGGGAAAGTGGTTGGCAAAGCTGGCTTCAAGTTGAACAGCTTAAGCATATCAATGCTCCCTTGAGACTCCGCCTCGTCATTTTTCTTTGACTCGGGAAAATGCTCATATTTCCAGCAACTTTTATCCATCCACATCTATAGGGTGCTCTTGTTGCTCATTGAGTTGTTGCTGCTGCTAGGGTTGACAGTGCTGCTAGTCGCCCTAGTTGTGTTGCCGCCTGTACCCCCGGAACCAGGGCCCTTGTCATCATCGTCATCAGTGCTATCACTGTCTCCATTGGATCCCCCTTGATCATCACGATCAACATCCTCATCATCTCCTTCCCCCTCACTGCCATCAACTGCTGCACCTTTGTCTCCATCCCCCTCTTTGGCCTCATCTTCTTCCTCCTCCTCTGCCTCATTATCTTCTTACTTGTCCTCCTCCTCTCCTTTGTCCTCTTCTTCTTTGTCCTCCTCGTCTTCTTTATCCTCTTCTTCCTCCTCCTCCTACTCATCCTCCTCCTCCTCCTATTCATCTTCTTCTTTGTCATCCTCCTCTTTGTCCTCCTCCTCTGATTCATCCTCATCTGTGTCCCCATCATGTTCAACATCTTGTGCTACTTCCATTTCATCATCTTCTTCTAACTCCTCAACAAACTCTTCTTCTTTTTGTGTAGGTGAAACCCGTCTCTTCCTTTTTGGAACACGGCGTGACGTGCCGGTTCCCGTTGATGTCTGTTGTACATATGGATCAATATCCGGTTCCTCATCATCGATCTTGGCAACTGCTTCAATGAAGGTGCCAACCTATTCAGTTACTGCCTTGCACAAGTCATTGACCACTTTGGCAATCTTTGCCTTTTTCTACATCAGCACAAAAAAAGATTGAGTACTGATTCAATAAGAAAACATTTTTAAGAAGAAAATGTTGGCAACTGATCCAAACTCCTTTATGCAAAGACTTACCTACGGGTTGTAGGTTATTGGCAACTTGGATGCCACAAATGCTTCAGCTTGCAAAAGACCACCAAACAGTGGTGTCTGCTCCATGCCCCTATACTCCTCTTTAAGCTGATGTGAAAAGGAGAAAAGCAAAGAACAAGGTTATCAAATAGATTTTGTGTTGAGCGAAAACCAATTGTTATAACATGTGCAACTACAAAAAAATGCTGGGTAGACTGGATTCTACATATATGCAACTGCACAAACCAAAAAAACTGTGCAACCCACAGGACACCTAAAAATGTTTCTGCCAACTGATGTCACACATCTATGCAACCAGATAGGTAAAACTATGCAACTTGAAACAGATGATGTGCCATTTAAAAATGAACATGTGTCTAGATGCCAAACTAAAGCTACAAGTTGTGCAACTATAGGCATTATTGTGCCAATTGATCACAGTTTTTGTGCAACTACCAAAAAGTGTCGAAAAGCTGATCTCAAAAGCATATGTGCATCTACCAAGGAATTAAAACTGGGCAGAAATGAATAGAACATAAAAATAGCCACTGTTGAAAAAAAACAAAAGAGAACTCACTTGTAATTTGCCGAACACACCAGGAGAGATCGAGTCCTTCTTGATCACCTTGGCAATTAGGCTACTATCCCATGCATTCGCTCGTATCGCGCAGTTGCTTACTAGGATGTCATGAACGAGTGCATCAAGGTATAGGATCTGCCATAGAACCAAAAAAGCAAACCCAACTTCAGTTATTATGAGGAGTATTTCAGAAGCTATAAGTGCACAAAGAAGAAAAACACATGGAAGTGCTAGTTTTCACTCACCATCAAGTGATACAAGCAGCAGCAAATGGTTTGCTTCTCCTGGTCCATGTTCCGGAAAGCTTCATTAATGTGTTCTACTACAAAGAGGTAGATGTTTGTGTTCTTGAGCATTTGATGATCTAGCACAAGTCCGTAGCACTTTGGGCTCAGCTTCATGGTCGTGGTTGGTGCTAGAAAAGTGTTGAATGCAACCGCAAGCTAGGCCATAAAGAATGTGTCATCTGTTTTTCCCGCCATATACTTAATCATCTTGCACCATGTACTGATCTGGGGATGAGAATTTCCAGTTATGTTGGAAGCCTCTTTGAATATCCTAGTTGCATCCTTGTCTACTACATATCTGACTTTTTGACCCCTGTTTGGGAGATCAAATACCCTGTGAACACTGTCAGCATCGCCACGGATCCTTCCCCTGCCTGGGAACACCATTTCAGAGCTCTCTGGCTGGTAGGACTGCACCAGGAATTTAGCGAGGTCCGCTGGAAGTGTCTCTGATAAGTTCAATAGGCCCCCAAACAACCTTGAAACTAGCTCAGACTTCCGCAGTGGGGATAGCGAGCTGTTGAACTTCGCAAACCGCCCTGGTGATGCCCTTATCCTGCCCGCTTGTGATGGTCACTCCACATCTTCCCATGCACCCACCTCAACTCCTTCACCGCAGGCCTGTTGATGAGAAAATAAAAACATTAAACACAAGACAAAAAACTGGACTAACAAAAAACTAGCAATGATCATTTGGATCAGTATTGCAAAAACTATATAAACATAAAATGGATCATGCTAACTAATATGATGTTTTTGTGCAACTATGAAAGCTCATGATGACAACTGAAGACTACCAGTGTGCAACCTGCAAAAAAACTAAGAAAATATACTAGACCCGACAACTACAAAAAGTTCTAGGGGATGTGCAACGATAAGCATGATATTGCAAGAAGCTAACAGCAACTAAGGAAAAAGGTTTGCAAGAAACTGTTCAATAGCTCATAAACACACAAAAAACACATATCTCAGCATCTGCTACGGAAGATGAGGCAGCTCCTCCAGCAACTGCTGCCTGCACAAATGGTGACCAGTGATGTCAACTACAGGATGCCAACTCATGTCAACTTCTGGGAAAACTATATTTAGATCAAGATGACCAGTGATGTCAACTACAAGATGGTTATTGAGCAACTACAACAAAATAGTGGTGCCAACGGATGCATAATTTCATCAACATCTAAAAAAGCGAGAACCATTGATATTCAAGGATTTACTTACCCTAGTAGATGATTCAGCTCCCCCTGCAACTGCTGCACGTCTAGTCCGCTTTACAACCCGAAACTGATCAACATCCTAAGAAAATAAAAACATGGGCATGGGAAAAAACAAAAAATATTATATGACCCAAACAAAACCAAAATAAGATGCTTGTGTCATCAGCATGCCACTTACCTCAACTTCCTCTCCCTGCTGAACACTACGCGTAGAGCGTGGCTGGCGATTAGCAGCACGCTTCGAGTTCCGGCGAAGGGACTGACTTCCAAAACCCTAATTAAGCAACCACAAAAACATGAAAAAAAGGACATAAGCATACATGGATAAGTTGAAAACAACTCAAAGACACAGAAAAAATGAAAAAAAATACATCTTCTTCATTGCCATCCGCATCTCCTCCTATTATAACCATTTTTAGCCTGTGGGGGAAATACAAGAAAAGAAAACATAGTTAGAAAATGCTCAAACAAACTAGAGAAAACATAAAAGGTTGCTTTGATCCGGAGACCTCTACGCATAAGCAGAACACCTAGTGCAAAAAACTATAGAACATGTGGACAGCCAACTACTACAATGATGTAGCCAATTAGGCAGTTAACCTTGTGCAACTGGACAGCATATAAGCCAACTAGTTTCACTAAGGCAAGTATAAATAGGCAGAAAAATATTTAACTAAAGACAGGCAACTGAGTATCATAACTTGTGCAACTGGGACAAACAAAAAAATGCATAGCCAACTAGAAAAATATGGACAAGTATGTAGCAAAAAATGGACAGGCTATCCACCACCTGTGACTAATCTCCTGGGCAACTAGAATATATGGACAAGTAGGTGCACCAGCAGGGCACCTACAGGAGCAACTCGAACATGGAAGCAGGGCAACTTGTGCAACTCAACAGAATATAGACAGCCAACCTAGTACAAACATGAAGCAAACTAAGCAGGACAAGTAGTATAGGGATGCGGTCAACTGGGCAGGCAACTTGTGCAACTGAAAAACATATAGACAACCAACCTAGTACAAACAGGAAGCCAACTAGTATAGGGATGCAGTCAACTGGGCAGGCGACTTGTGCAACTGAAAAACATATAGACAACCAACCTAGTACAAATAGGAAGCCAACTAGTATAGGGATGCAGTCAACTGAGCAGGCAACTTGTGCAACTGAACAACATATAGACAGCCAACCTAGTACAAACAGGAAGCCAACTAAGCATGACAACTATAATGCAAAGTGCAGAACATGTGAACAACCAACTAAAAAAAGGATGCAACCAACTAGGTAGAATTTTGTGCAACTAAACCTAAAAGTAGTTCAATCAGCCATTGCATTGCACACATCTAGGACATCATCTACCAACAACAAACCACAGCGAGGACCAGAACATGGTACATTGGACGCACCCGTACCTCAAACCGCAAAAATCCCAAGCATCACTCAGCCATGACCCACAAAACACTCAGTAATGAATCCCCACCATCACTACCCCCTTGCAACCACACAAAATTGAAGCATATGAAGATCGAATCGAAGCAAGCACAGAAAGGGACCCTATGCAGCCTGCCAGATCCGCCACCATCAACCTGGACACGGCCTCATCCCCGGCAACGAGACAGAGAGGGGAAGGACAACAGAAGGCCCAAACGGACGTCTGCGTCGACCGCAAATCCAAACAACCACTCCACCGACACCAACGCACCCTCCCACCATGAATCCCCACCACCACTGTCCCTTGCTGCCGCACAAATCCAAGGACAAGAGAGTCGAACGGAAGCACACATGACACGTCTACACCGAATCGACCATACGAGGCAGTTGATGCCATAGGAACCCTAGGAATCCCAGCCCGCCATTTCCGCCACCGACAACCTGGGCACGACCTAGACCGCCCGGCGACGAGACAGAGAAAGGGAGGACTACTAGTACCTGCAATGCCGGCGCGGTCCAGCAGCGAATCCCCCCCGCGGTCCAGCAATGAATCCGTTGGCGATTTGAGAGCCGCGACGCGATTTCGCCGCAGTTGCGGGGCGAGAGCAAGAGCGGAAAGGGAGGAGGAAATGGGGGAGAGAACGGCCAGCGGAGGAAATGGGGGAGAGAACGGCTCACGTTTCGAAACCACCGCCCACGATCTCCCTCTAGCCGCTTACATGTGGGTCCCGCGCTGGGTCTGATAAGGACAAATCGCCCACGACCGTGCGATGGGAGGAAACGGACCAGGCGGCACCTGGCGCTCGCGCGATGCAATCGCGATGCGATCGCGCGATCGTGCTGTCACGAGCCGGCCGCTCGTTCTCTCCAAAAGGTGTGCGTGCACTTTGAAGGTTTTAGGCTATTTTTTTCACCGTGCCACACCCACCAATACGGTCACTTCTCACCCGTTTCCATATATAACGGTCAACTACCTCCTCGTCCCTAACCTCCACAGCCTTCCTCTTCCCCTCTCTTCTCCCCTCCTCTCACCCGAGCACGCCAACGCACACTCAAGTCTCCAATGGCGAACGAGCACTTCTTCCCCGGCGAGTACTTTTCCTCCGGCCTCGCGGCGCCGTTCCTTGGCGCATCTTACGTGCAGCCGCCGCGTTCAGGGTTCGAAGCCGCCGCGGCTATGGCCTTCGGGCTGCCGTGGGCAGCCGACCAGCATCTTCCAGTAGACTCCTCAGCCACCACGGCGCACTTTGACTCCGCGCTCAGCTCTCTGGTCTCGTCTCCTGCCAGCGCCACCGCCGGCGGAGGCTTAGGCTTCGCGCACGGCTGCGAGGATGACGTCGCCATCGGCGACCTGATCGGCCGGCTCGGCAGCATCTGCAACGGCGCCAGCGCCAACAACTCCTGCTACAGCACGCCTATCAGCTCCCCTCCACGCGGGGCGCCGCAGGCGTTCCGGGGCTACGGCGCCATCGCCGCGCTGGAGACCGGCAGGCTATCCCGGGTGTCAAGCAGCAAGTCGCTCGTCGGCAACACCTCCGGCGTTGCCGCGACGGCGCCATTGGATCAGAGCGCCCAACTGGAGATGAGCCCCGAGACGGACAGCCAGCCCGCAACCGCAATGCAGGACCCGCACACGAAAAAGGGCGCCGCCGGTTCCGCGCGGAAGCGCAAGGCGGCCCCGGCGAAGGGCAAGGCGAAGGCTTCTTTACCCGCAGTACAGCCCAGTTGCTCCGTGAGTTCTTCTTCTCCCTCTCATTTCACAGATGTTGGCATCAATCAAGGCCCAGTTCGTTGGTGATACTATGCCAAGTAACTCCGTGGATAATATATAAATTATTGGCACAAATGCAGATGGCGGCAATCAATACGAGCCCGCCGAAGCGGCCTAGGGTGGCCGACGGCGGCGACGAGGAAAACGCCGGGGCGGTGGAGGAGGAGGAGAAGGCCGAGCCGGCCAAGGACTACATCCATGTGAGGGCGAGGAGGGGGCAGGCAACCGATAGTCACAGCCTCGCCGAGAGGGTACGGTAGCTACCAAGCTCCTACCTATCCTAGCTGGATACTACACATTAATTCCCAAATCCAAATGCACGTCACTGTAAAATTTACTAATCACTTGAGCGTACTACTACCTTGTGGTTGTTATTAAAAAAAATATCATGTGTGAAGACTTTGCTTGTTCTTACTTGGTAGGTGAGGAGGGAGAAGATCGGTGAGAGGATGAAGCTGCTGCAGTCCCTGGTGCCAAGCTGCAACAAGGTACTGTAGTATGTGTTTATGCATGTATGAACACGCCGGAGCCGCAATTTCCTCGAGGTCAAATTCTCTTAACTTGGACGGTTAGCATGCATGTGAAGGCGAGTACGCATAGATAGCGTTTTGGAGACTGTGTCCATGTCTAAAATACATTTGAACAAACGAAATTCGTACTCCATACTTAGATGTTGTTGTCAGCTACCATTTGCTCATTAGCTTTTTTTAGACAAGTTCATTAGCTACTAATCACTACTAAGGCCTTCTTTGGTTCATAGGGTAGGAAAATCGTAGGAATAGGAAAGTCATAGGAAATGAGATGACATGTATCTCAAATCCTATGAGTAGGAATAGGAAAGGAGATGCCCTTTAATTCACGTCATAGGATTTTTTCCATTAAATCTAGACTAATGTTTATTTTCCTATGAAATGTGGAGAATAGGAAGAATTCCTTCATAGGAATAGGATTCCATTCCTACAAACCAAAGGACTCTAAAGGAATTTTTTTCTATAGAAATCCTATCCTATGAAATTCCTATAAAATTCCTTTAAACTAAAGAAGGCCTAAGGATGTAATTCTATAGTAGTTGGACTTTTTTGCTAGCTAGAGCGACTCCTCCACCGAAAGTAGGAAGAAAACGAGCTAGCTATGGTGAAGTCTGGGCTTTGGAGGCAGTAATTTAGTAATTTGGACCGTAGTGGTCCAAGAGTAGCTAAGCTAGCAGCACTAGTCATAATTAGTTGCGACGTTCCGGCGTTTGGTGGAGGATGATTAGTTAATCAATGGAAGGTGCGGGTGGTTTAGGTGGCGCGCACGATTACTTTAGTGCCCAATTATTGCGGCGGCGGTCAAATTTTGGTTTGTTTAAGTTTTTCTCCTTGCGTTTTTTAGCTGCTTAATTATTAACCATCACATGCGGATGTGCGGTGGACAGATCACCGGCAAGGCACTCATGCTCGACGAGATCATCAACTACGTCCAGTCGCTGCAGCGTCAGGTCGAGGTAGCTAAGTAACCACCAATTCATGTCGCAAGAGTTTAGACAGTTCGACTGAACTTTCTTCCTTTCAGAACTGAACTGACTAATAATTTGTACTACTACATTCTTTCAGTTTCTGTCCATGAAATTGTCGACCATGAATCCTCAGTTGGAGCTCGACGAGCAGCACATCCCGTCCAAAGAGGTGAGAGTTCATACGACACGTATATTAAAAATCGAACTTTGCCGTCAATCTCCACACCGGAACTTTTATCAGACCACCGTACCACTCAAATTGATGCGAGGGAGATAAGATAACCTTGCACACAACTATTTCCAGATGAACCAGATGGCAGTGCCCGGCTTCTCCTACGCCGGTTCACCCGTCGCCGTCGCGACCGGCCACGGCCACGGGGCAGAGCTAGAAGGCACCTTCAGCTGGGAGCATGACCTCCAGAGCATGGTGCAGATGGGGGGAGCCAGCAGCAGCCATAGGCAGGACCCCCAAGCTTTCTACGGCGAGTGAAATACTACCAATCACCTTTCCTTGGTTGCTTCATGTCCTGAAAACGGCCGGTTCTCGATTCTGTGCTGAGGTTGCCCTGTCTGGCCCGTTCCATGTCATTGAATGCAGGCAGTGGCCAGCCGGCGACTACAGTAAATCACATGAAGGTTGAACCATAAATGTGCCTGCCCCTGCCTTCTGTACATACGCCAGCCGCCCCTCTTTTCTCTTCTCCCTGCACAGCAGCTCAGAAACTACAACAATCATTACCACATGACAAACGAGAACCAGCAGGTTTCAGGCTTTTGGGTGCAGATGCAGTGGCATGACAGAGTATGAATTTGGGTGTATGTGTGTTGAAAACAGGCAATGCATGCCCTAACTGTAGAAAGTATGTAGTGGTAGTTTCTCAACCCGGAGAGGAGCCTAGGAAGGATGGCAACTTGGAAAGCATGAAAATGCAGAGAACAAAGAAAGCTACCTTCCCTTTTGGTGTTTAATTTATGTCCTAGATCAACCATGTCTTTGATCTCGTTTTTGTTTTGGATGCCTCTAGTATTTACTCCAACCAATGGCAACATACATATTCCCCTTGTTTTCCTTTTTTTTTTTTTTTGCTATATCATTATGAGCCCACATACTCCCTCCGTCTAGGTGTGTAAGTCACCTTACGAAAATCAGGTTTTCCCAAAACGTTTAGGCGCCGTTCATTAATTTCCCGTCTCGATTCCCTCCCAGTCTCGTTCGCCAGCGAACTTTGCCTTCTATGCCTCGTTATCTTCCAGCGAAAACTCATTTTTTTCCTGTTTTTTTCTCAGGTAATGGCCAATGCATGCAACACGTCTATGCGTTGATTAGGCAAGAAATTAAAGCGGCTTTGCATGCTAGAAGTACGTGGGCCTGCGTGGGTAGCTAAAACGTCATCCTCTTAGTTGCTACAATTAAATGCTACGTTTAGAAGAAAGAAATCTGCACTTTGATTGAAAGGAGGACCGGTCCAGATTTTCTTCTCTTCCAATCAGTTTGCACCTAGATCGCGATGCACCTTCTAACGTGACTTACATACCTAAACGGAGGGAGTAAGTACTATATTTCCCCAACAGTGGATCAAAATACGGTAGGTCAAAGATCCAAAAAACATATTGTCAGATTGTGTATCTGTGTGCTGTTCCTCAATGAATGTAGCTGATCCTACCGCACAGTTGAACCAGAGAAACCGTGGCTTCAATCATTAATGGCAGCACCTACAAAAGCAGGAGGAAAAATACAGCCGTTGGTAGGTAGTGCTTAGAACCAAGACCCACTTCCATCAATCAGTGTTAATCATGAGCTTTGTTACCTTCCCATTTGCAATGATTGGTAGATGGGCGTGTCTGTTGCCATATCCTAATCACACACCCTTCCCACAGTGTATGTGTTGTGTGCCTTGTGCGTGTGGAATCTGGGGGGGCATGTGGGTCACATCCCATCCACCTCTCACTTTTGGCCTTTCTCTCCTACCTAGGAAATTCAACAATGCCACCAAGCTGACAACAAACAGGTAGGATGGTACTTCTTCAGAGTATCGTAGTAGTCCTTAGTATTAAGGAGAGTCCACTTTCGGAGCCTTTAGTTCCGCTGATAATTCTTGTTGTTTTGTGAGGACCTTCCATAGGGCATCTTCAACGCTGTTCTCTAAATCGGACACCATATCAATCTGTAAACTGGTGAGGATCAATCCGCTGACAATGTTGTGGGAGCCGGCCATCCAAAATTATCCCCTAAACTTTCGCCTCTTTTTTTAAAAGTTTGCAAGTAAAATGTTCAAATGCGACAATAGTTTTAGGACAACGCTAACGCCCACACGTGTGGTGGAAGCCAAATCCGCCCACACGCCCTATAACACACAGACTACGTCATGTCACCGCATGCATGCATGTGGAAATCTTTTTTGCATTTTTTGTTTTTAAAATGTTTTATCTTTTAAATAAAAAATCTGATTGAACATCCGTTTTCACCATTAATTCCATCGTGACGAGATCTTCGAAACTAGATCTCATATCAATATATTTCAACGAAATATTTTTTGGGTTAAAAGTTGCCGTGTCTATTGCACATGAATTGCCATGATGTTTACACTGAAGTTGCCATGATATGTTTCAACTATTTTCTTCTACGTTTAAAAGTAAATTTTGACATATTATGAAACGAAGAATTAAGAAACTAGACTTGCCATGCACCATAAACTAAAATTGCCATGATACATACGCTTAAAATTGCCATGATTCATACAAAAGAATATTTTCATGTCAAAGTACTAGAATTGCCATCATAAAAACACTAAAATTGCCATGATCTACAAACTAAAATTGCCACATGACAATTTTAGTTTAAGCACTATGGCAACTACAGTATAAACATCATAGCAACTTTTGGGCAAAAAAATTCATCGAAACATATCAACATGGGGTCTAGTTTTGAAGATCTCGTCGAGACGTATTTAATGATGAAAACGGATTTTTAATTCACTTTTTAATTAGGAGATAAAACATTTTTAAGCCGAAAACCAAAAAGATTTCTGCTGATGTCATCTGTTCATACGTGGCAAAATGAGTGGTGATAGAGGCGTGTGGGCGATGTGCAAACGCACACACGTGTGGGCGTTAGTTTTTCCGTAGTTTTAATTTAAATATTACAATCCAGCAAAGTTTTCAAATTAGAGTAGTTTAAACTTGAAATCAACTAGCACATGTGGTCTAGTTGCTCCCTTTAACTGCCCATAGGTGCTCAGTCAAATCTTTCTTGAGTTGATCATGAGTTGCTCGATGCCGAATTTATTGATGCATTTTGATCTGGAAGTTCAATAGGATCAGTCATATTCTCAAATTCAAGAGCTGGGACAGCATCTTCACCCTCATCCTCCAAGATCATGGTGTACATGATCACATAATCACATCCCACAAGGTCTCCGGATCCCACTCGTTAACAGGTCCACGAACAACTGCAAAATGGACATGGAGCACTCCAAATGCCCTCTGCACATCCTTTCTAGGTGCTTCTTGTCTTCGGGCAAAATGAGACCTTTTTCTGACCAACTGGCTCAAAGATGGTCTGTACAAGGTAGCCCATGGAGGATAGAACGGTCAACCAGGTAGTATCCCATGTTGTATTCATGTCCATTGATAGTATAGTTTCAAAGAGGATCTTTCCCTTCAGTCAGCCTAGCACACACTGGACACCGCTGCGGCACATTGATGTCATTGTGAGACCCGGTCATGCCAAAAAAAGTGCCAAATCCAGAGATCATGTGATGCAACTACTTCAAGAATGATGGTTGGCTTCTTAACATGGCCTGATATTTCCCTTGTAGAGCTTTTGGACAATTCTTCCATCTGCAGTGCATGCTATCAAGAGATCTAAGCATACCTAGCCACCCTCCTGCTTCAGACATTGCCGAGAGCCTCTCACTGTCTGCGGTAATTGGTTCTCTCAAGAACTGACGTCCAAACACCTCGGGTATCCGCAAGTTAATTACTAGACATGCATCATGTAATCTCAAATCCAACATAAAGAAATTTGAAAGAGCAAGACTCAACCCACCACAAAAAGGATAGAGGGGGAAGAACATTATACCGAAAAAGGCTTTCGCCCTGCTTTATAAATAAAGCAAACCACCACAGCCAACGAGTACAATAAAGTTCACACTCACACACACAGACAGAAAGCGACAAGGACGAGAAGTACTAGGTTCTGCTGAGGCCACAGCTCAACAAGCCCAAAACATATAAAACAAGGCCAAGCCGCAGGCAAGCCACAGATTGCATGATCTAATCCGGCTCTGGTGGTGGTGGAGGGAGCGGTGGCGCCAGGCGGATGGCCAACGCACGGAGGGAAGCGATGATGTTGTTGACGGCATCGAGATCCTGGGGACGGCTAAGCGGCAGCCAAAGCTGCAGGTAACCACACATTTTAAAAATTGTGTCAGTCGATCGTCGAAGGGCCATGCGCTGAATCACGAGCTTGTTGCGAATAGTCCACAGTGTCCATGCAAGGAGCCCAATCGCTAGCCACCTAATGTGGCGGCCAGGCTGGGGCGAAGCCTGAACCTCGTCGAAGAGATCCGGGAAGTTGGTGTTGCACCAACGACCACTAACCGCTTCGCGGAGGCAACTCCACAGGAATTGAGCAGAGACGCAGGAGAAGAAGATATGATTAGAATCCTCGAGCGTGCCACACAGGGGGCACATCCCATCACCGGGGCCATTATGTTTCAGCACCTCCACACCTGACGGGACACGCCCATGGATCCATTGCCAGAGGAAGATCCTGATCTTTAGGGGGAGTTTGATCTCCCAGGTCAACATGAGTGGATCCGGGGCGGGGGAGGGGGCGATAGCCCTGTAGAGGGATTTGGTGGAGAAGTTGCCCGAAGGCTCTAAGCACCAAGATACAAGGTCCTGGGGTCGCGAGAGGTCTGGCTCATGCAGAGCAATGGTGTCCAATAGCTCGTGCCATACATTCACTTCTAGGGGCCCAAAGGGCCGCCTGAAGGCGAGGTGCCCTAAGTCAATAAGGGCCGTCTCGACGGAGACCCGAGGGTCCATGATGACCCAGAAGTATAGAGGATCAATTGTAGCTCTTTTTGATAATTAAGAGTGTTGAACCCAACGAGGAGCAGAAGGAAATGACAAGTAGTTTTCAGTAAGGTAATGTCTGCAAGTGCTGAAATTGTAAGTAGTTGAGTAGTTTGATAGCAAGATAATTTCTAACGAGCAAGTAACAATAGTAGTAACAAAAGTGCAGCAAGGTAGCCCAATCCTTTTGAGGCAAAGTATAGGCCTAAACGGTCTCTTATGATAAGCAAAGCATTCTTGAGGGTACACGGCATTTTCATCTAGTCACTTTCATCATGTTGGTTCGTTTTGTGTTCGCTACTTTGATAATTTGATATGTGGGTGGACCGGTGCTTAGGTGTTGTTCTTACTTGAGAAAACCTCCTACTTATGATTAACCCTCCCGCAAGCATCCGCAACTACGAGAAAAGTATTAAGAATAAATCCTAACCATAGCATTAAACTTTTGGATCCAATCGGTCCCTTACGGAATAGCGCATAAACTGGGGTTTAAGCTTCTGTCACTTTTGCAACCCGTCATCTAATTGCTTCTCCACAATGCATTCCCTTATGCCCAAATATGGTGAAGTGTCATGTAGTCGACGTTCACATGACACCACTAAGGGAATCACAACATACATACTATCAAAATATCGAACACATATCAAGTTCACATGATTACTTGCAACATGATTTCTCCCGTGACCTCAAGAAAAAAAGTAACTACTCACAAATGATAAACATGCTCATGATCAGAGGAGTATTAAATAGCATATTGGATCTGAACATATAATCTTCCACCAAATAAACCATATAGTAATCAACTACAAGATGTAATCAACACTACTAGTCACCCACAAGCACCAATCTATAGTTCCGGTAACAAGATTGAACACAAGAGATGAACTAGGGTTTGAGATGAGATGGTGCTATTGAAGATGTTGATGGAGATTGCCCACCCCAAGATGGGAGAGTTGTTGGTGATGATGAGGACGATGATTTCCCCCTCTGGGAGGGAAGTTCCGCCGGCGGAATCGCTTCACCGGAGGGCAAAAGTGCTCCTGCCCAAGTTCCACCTCGAGGCGGCGGCGCTTCGTCCCGAAAGTCCTCCCAATTATTTATTCTAGGTCAAAATGACCTATATACCAGAAGATGGGCACCGGAGGTGGGCCTGGGTGAGCACAACCCACCAGGGTGCGTCTGGGCTCGCTGTCGCGCCCAGGTGGGTTGTGCCCACCTGGTGGGCCCCTCTGGTAATTATTTGCTCCAATAATTCTTAAATATTCCATAAAAAATCTCCGTGAAGTTTCAGCTTGTTTGGAGTTGTGCAGAATAGGTAGCCTGACGTAGCTTTCCCAGGTCCAGATTTCCAGCTGCCGGAATTCTCCCTCTTGGTCTGTACCTTGCAAATTATGAGAGAAAAGGCATTAGAATTACTCCAAAAAGCATTATTATGGATAAAAGCATCATAAAAACAGTAAGAAAACATGATGCAAAATGGACATATCAACTCTCCCAAGCTTAGACCTCGCTTGTCCTCAAGCGAAAAACGAAATCGAAAAACATGTCCACATGCTTTGAGAGAGAGGTGTCGATAAAAACAAAATACGGACATAGAAGCATCATGTTGATTATTATAACAGCAAAAAAAATTAAACATAGGATTTTATCATATACTTCTCGTGAATAAGTAATATTTCATCACTCAACCGAAGTATAAAGCAAAAACTCTATTAGAAACCAACAAACTATGTTCTCAGTCAACTTTGCAACTACAATTCATCATCTTTTCAGGAAGGGTCATGTATCGGAGCCTTTAGGCAAGTCCACATACTCAACCATCATATAGTCTTCTATGATTGCTAACACTCACCTCGTACCCATGAGCAAAACGTTTCAACCGGACACATAGAAAGATAGGGGCTTAAAGTTTCGCCTCCCAACATATTCACCTCAAGGGTGATGTCAACAATAATAACTCATGCTATCTATATTCAACTGGACATATGTGCCTAGATCTTTCTCACCACATGATGCTTGCCAAAGGAGAAAAATAAAAAGGAATAGAAGGAAAACTTTGACTCTTTGCATAAAGGTAAATACATAAAAGTAAAAGATAGGCCCTTCACAGAGGGAAGCAGAGGTTGCCATGCGCTTATTTGTTTGTATGCTTAACCCCTTAGTGCAAAATAACGTCACGTTGCATTGCCCCTTGTGATAGTGACCTTTATTATGCAGTCTGCCGCTTTTATTCTTCACCATCACAAGTTTGTGCAACGCTCAATTTTCTCTTACACTAAATGATCTCACACTTTTAGAAGCAATTTTTATTACCTTTTTGCACCGATGACAACTTACTTGAGGGATCTTGCTCAATCCCTAGGTAGGTATAGTGGACTCTTGAAAATAAGATTTGGGTTTAAGGGTTTTTGGATGCACAAGTAGTATCTCTACTTAGTGCGGAATTTTTGGCTAGCAAAGATAGGGGGCAAGCATCACATGTTAAAGGATCTATGACAATATGACTTCTATGTGAATATAAACAAACATAAATCATTAAGTTGTCTTCCTTGTCCAATGTCAACAATTTTGGCATATAATATTTTGATGAGGGCTCACAATCACAAAAGATTTCTAGGATAGTATATTTATATGTGAATCTTCTCTTCCCTTATTAATTCTTTCGTGAGTTGCATCATTGACTAATGCTATGTTTGTCAATTTCTAATAAAATTTTCCACGTATACTTTTCCTTATGTGGTGCCATCACCTACCATAGGATTAGTATATAATCTTATTTATTTATTTATTTCTTTCCTTTTATTTATTTCCTTTCTCTTTTTCCTTCTTTATTTGCAACAAGAAAGTAAAGAAAGCAAAAACTCAAACTAAACTTTATTATATAACTTGCACACGATTACAAGGATAGATCACTAAGCAAACTCTCAAGGAAGAAAGGATCGAACTAAAATAAGTAAAGGCAAAAAGAAGATAGTGGGATGATACGATACCGGTGCACCTCCCCCAAGCTTGGCGAAAGCCAAGGGGAGTGCTCATACCCGATACCCAGTTCTCCTTTGGTGGTGAAGAAGATGATGGTGGTGATGAAGTAGAAATTTTGTCCTCGGATTTCCATGGCAGTGGTCCACCATCATAAGAAGAGGAGTGAGTCTCACAGGTCCTGCAACTAATAGCCAAACTCATACCTTTAAACCTCGCCTCATATTCAAAGACTTGGTTTTGGAGGTCATAGACCTGGCTTTGGAGGAAGTTGATTTGCTCGTTGAGGGTGAAGACGGTGTCCTTCATGGGCTTGCCATCCACCTTAAGATCACGGGAGAGGTCCGTAATCATAAGATGATTGGCATTGAGTCCACGCTCCATCATCCCCTTGCACCGGAAGACGTCTTGATCCATAGCTTCAAGCCTAGCCTCCATGGTTCCCGTCCCCTTGGGACATGGCACATCGCGGAGGTGAAGTACCCCCTCATGAATCTGGATGGTTTGGGGGTGCTGCATCACCTCCCGCAGATATGGGTTGATGAAGTTCTTGAACAACTTGTCCTTGGAGGAGCTTGAAGAGGCCATGGTAGATAGGATCTGATAGAAAACAGCAAGGAAAAAGAGAACAGAGGATTTCTTCGTGATACTGTGATTAACAGGTTCGGGAAGTATATATAGATTTTTTTTATCTTGGAGGACAAGCATATGGGAGAAATACATAGTACGGAAGGTGTTCCAGGTGGGCACAACCCACCTGGGCGCGCCAGGCAAGCCTGGCATGCCCTGGTGTCTTGTGCCCACTAGGGGACGCTTCCTGGAAGTTTCTTTATTTCCAAAATTCTTAAATATTCCAAAACTAATAAAAAATATTTTGCGGATTTTTCAGAGTCTGTTTACTTACCGTATCACGTACCTCCTTATTTTCACGATTCTAGAGTGTTCCAGAAGGACTCCTTTATGTGTTCTTCCGGTGTGAAAGTTTGGATAATATTACTTTCAACGTTAATGGGCGTACCTGAGATATAGTGCTTTATTCATTGCCCATTGACAACCTTCGGGTTAGTACCTTCGGGATTATTTATTTTGATGGCTCCAGACCGATAAACCTCCACGATGACATACGGGCCTTCCCATTTTGAGAGGTGTTTTCCTGCAAAGAATCTGAAACGAGAGTTGTACAAAAGAACATATTCCCCGACTTTAAACTCACGCTTTTGAATTCTTTTGTCATGCCATCTTTTAACTTTTTCTTTGAATAATTTTGCATTTTCATAAGCTTGGGTTCTCCATTCATCTAGAGAGCTAATATCAAATAACCTCTTTCCACCGGCAACTTTGAAATCATAATTGAGTTCTTTGATTGCCCAAAATGCTTTATGTTCTAACTCAAGAGGCAAATGACAATCTTTTCCATAAACATTTTAGAAAGAAGACATACCCATAGGATTTTTATATGCTGTTCTATAAGCCCAAAGTGCATCATCAAATTTCTTAGACCAATTCTTCCTGGACCTATTGACAGTCTTTTGCAAAATTAATTTTATTTCTCTATTGCTAAGTTCGACTTGACCACTAGACTGAGGATGATAGGGTGATGCAATTCTATGGTTAACATCATACTTGGCAAACATCTTACGGAAAGCACCATGAATAAAGTGTGAACCACCATCAGTCATTAAATATCTAGGGACTCCAAACCTTGGGAAAATAACTTCCTTAAGCATTTTAATAGAGGCATTGTGATCAACACTACTAGTTGGAATAGCTTCTACCCATTTAGTAACATAATCGACAACAACCAAAATATGTGTATACCCATTACAGGAAGGAAAAGGTCCCATGTAATCAAATCCCCAAACATCAAATGGTTCAACAACAAGTGAATAATTCATAGGCATTTCTTGACGCTTACCGATATTACCTATTCTTTGACATTCATCACAAGATAAGACGAACTTATGGGCATCCTTGAAGAGAGTAGGCCAATAAAATCCAGACTGCAATACCTTATGAGCAGTTCTATCTCCAGCATGATGCCCTCCATAAGCTTCGGAGTGACATTTCCATAGGATTTGTCCATGTTCGTGCTCAGGTACACAACGTCTAATAATATCATCTACTCCTTCTTTATAAAGATGTGGGTCATGCCAAAAGTAATGTCTTAAATCATAGAAGAATTTTTTATTTTGTTGGTATGTAAAGCTAGGTGGTAAATATTTAGCAACAATGTAATTAGCATAATCAGCATAACAAGGAGTACTATGAGAAACATTTATTGCAGCTAACTGCTCATCAGGAAAACTATCATCAATAGGTAGTGGGTCATCAAGCACATTTTCAAGCCTAGACAAATTATCAGCTACTGGGTTCTCAGCTCCTTTTCTATCAATGATATGTAAATCAAATTCTTGTAACAAGAGAACCCATCGAATAAGTCTAGGTTTAGCATCTTTCTTTTCCATAAGATATTTAATAGCAGCATGGTCTATGTGAACAATTACTTTGGAATCAACAATATAAGGTCTAAATTTATCACAAGCAAACACCACTGCTAAGAATTCTTTTTCAGTAGTAGCATAGTTTCTTTGAGCACTGTCTAGAGTTTTACTAGCATAACAAATAACATTCAGTTTCTTATCAAATCTTTGTCCTAGAACAGCACCAACAGCATAATCACTAGCATCACACATAATTTCAAAAGGCAAGTTCCAATCAGGTGGTTGAACAATAGGTGCAGATATTAAGGCTTTCTTGAGTGTTTCAAAGGCTTCTAAACAATCATCATCAAAAACAAAGGGAATATCCTTTTGCAAGAGACTAGTGAGAGGCCTAGAAATTTTAGAGAAGTCTTTGATAAATCTCCTATAGAAACCAGCATGACCTAGGAAACTACGAATACCTTTTATATCTTTAGGACATGGCATTTTCTCAATTGCATCAACCTTAGCTTGGTCCACTTCAATACCCCTTTCAGAAATTTTATGACCCAAGACAATGCCTTCATTAACCATAAAGTGGCACTTCTCCCAATTCAAGACAAGATTTGTTTGTTCACATCTCTGCAAAACTCGATCAAGATTGCTTAAACAATCATCAATAGACTTCCCATAAACAGAAAAGTCATCCATGAAAACCTCAACAATCTTTTCAAAAAAGTCAGAGAATATAGCAGTCATACATCTTTGAAAGGTAGCAGGTGCATTACATAAACCAAAAGGCATACGTCTATAAGCATAGATTCCAAAAGGACAAGTAAAAGTGGTCTTTTCTTGATCAGGTTGAGAAACAGGTATTTGTGAAAAACCAGAATATCCATCAAGGAAGCAAAAGTGTATGTGCTTAGATAATCTTTCAAGCATTTGATCAATAAAAGGCGAAGGGTAATGATCTTTTCTAGTTGCTTTGTTCAATTTTCTAAAGTCAATTACCATTCTATAGCATGTAACAATTCTTTGTGGAATAAGTTCATTCTTATCATTAGGAACAATAGTTATACCTCCTTTCTAGGAACACAACGAATAGGACTTACCCATCTACTATCAGCTATAGGATAGATTATTCCTGCTTCCAGAAGTTTTAATATTTCCGTTCTTACCACTTCTTTCATCTTCGGATTTAACCGGCGGTGGTGATCAACAACGGGTTTAGCATAAGGTTTCATATTAATTTTGTGCTGACATAGAGTGGGACTAATGCCCTTTAAATCAGCAAGAGTATATCCAATAGCAGCTCGGTGCTTCCTTAGAACTTTCAATAATCTTTCTTCTTCCTGTTCTGAAAGGTTAGCACTAATAATAACAGGATATATCTTCTTTCCATCAAGATAAGCATATTTCAAAGTGTCTGGCAATTGTTTTAATTCAAACACAGGATCACCTTTAGGTGGAGGAGGACCCCCTAGAGTTTCAATAGGCAAATTGTGTTTAAGCAGAGGACATTGTTCAAAGAAAATTTTATCTATTTCATTTCTTTCATGCATATGTAAATCATTTTCATGGTCTAGCAAATATTTTTCTAAAGGATCAGTAGGTGGTACAGCAAAGAAGCACGACCAATTAATTCATCCTTACTAGGCAATTCTTTTTCATGAAGCTTTCTACCAAACTTGGAAAAAGTAAACTCATGAGACTCATCACCAAAACTAACACCGACAATTTGTTTCTCACAATCTATCTTAGCATTAACGGTGTTCAAGAAAGGTCTAGCAAAGATAATGGGATAAAAGTCATCTTGTGGGGAACCAAGAACAAGAAAATCAGTAGGGTATTTTATTTTCCCACACAAGACTTCAACATCTCTAACAATCCCAATTGGTGATATGGTGTCTCTATTAGCAAGTTTAATAGTAACATCTATGTCTTCTATTTCTGCGGGTGCTATGTCATTCATAATTTCTTAATATAATGTGTAAGGAATAGCACTCACACTAGCACCTATGTCACATAAACCATGATAACAGTGATCTCCTATTTTAACTGAGATGACAGGCATGCCAACAACAGGTCTATGTTTATCCTTCTTACCAGGTTTGGCAATTCTAGCAGCTTCTTCACAAAAGTAAATAACATGCCCATCTATATCTTCTTCTAAGAGTTTAACCATAGCGATACTAGGTTCTACTTTAGTTTGTTCATCAGGTTTAGGTGTTCTAATATAGCTTTTGTTAACCACAATTGAAACTTTAGCATGTTCCTTTATCCTAACAGGGAAAGGTGGTTTCTCAATATAAGCAGAAGGAACAACTGGATCAACATTATAAAGTATAGTTTCTTCTTTAACTGGTACCGGCTCTTTAGTTTCTTCTTTAATAGGTGGGTGATATTTAAACCAATTCTCTTTAGGGAGTTCAACATGACTAGCAAATGATTCACAAAAGGAGGCTACTATCTCTGAGTCAAGTCCATATTTAGTGCTAAACTTTTGAAAAGCATCGGTATCCATAAAAGATTTAACACAATCATACTTAAGTTTAATACCTGACTCTTTAGCTTCGTCGAGTTCCCAATCTTCAGAGTTGCGTTTAATTCTTTCCAAAAGATCCCACTGGAATTCAATAGTCTTCTTCATAAAAGAACCAGCACAAGAAGTATCAAGCATGGTTTGATCATTACGAGAAAGCCGAGCATGAAAATTCTAGAAATAATTTCTCTTGAGAGCTCATGATTGGAGCAAGAATATAACATTGACTTAAGCCTCCCCCAAGCTAGAGCGATACTTTCTCCTTCACGAGGCCAAAAATTATATATATAATTCTGATCACGATGAACTAGATGCATAGGATAAATTTTTTGGTGGAACTCCTATTTCAAACGATTCCAATTCCATGATCCAATATCATCGCATAGCCTATACCATGCTAATGCTTTTCCCTTCAAAGATAAAGGGAAAACATTTTTCATCACTTCATCTCCGGGTAAACCTGCAAGCTTAAACAGTCCACAAATTTGTTCCACATATATTAAGTGCATATCAGGATGTTCAGTTCCATCTCCTGCATAAGGATCAGCTAGTAGTTGTTCTATCATACCCGAAGAAATTTCATATTCAATATTTTCAGTAGGTGCAGTAGGTTGAGGGGTAACTAATTGTGGTTCCGGACAAGGTGAAGATACCCCGAACAAACGCCTCAAAGGATTTTTTTCCATAGTAACAAGTGACAATAAATTTCAACACACTATATAAATGTTTCCTTACCAAATTCCACTTACCAAAGGCGCTTCACTCCCCGGCAACGGCGCCAGAAAATAGCCTTGATGACCCACAAGTATAGGGGGTCAATTGTAGCTCTTTTCGATATGTAAGAGTGTCGAACCCAACAAGGAGTAGAAGGAAATGACAAGTAGTTTTCAGTAAGGTAATATCTACAAGTGCTGAAATTGTAAGTAGCTGAGTAGTTTGATAGCAAGATGATTTGTAACGAGCAAGTAACAATAGTAGTAACAAAAGTGCATCAAGGTAGCCCAATTCTTTTGAGGCAAAGGACAGGCCTAAACGGTCTCTTATGATAAGCAAAGCGTTCTTGTGGGTACACGGGATTTTCATATAGTCACTTTCAGCATGTTGGTTCGATTTGTGTTCGCTACTTTGATAATTTGATATGTGGGTGGACCGATGCTTAGGTGTTGTTCTTACTTGAACAAACCTCCTACTTATGCTTAACCCTCCCGCAAGCATCCTCAACTACGAGAAAAGTATTAAGAATAAATTCTAACCATAGAAGTAAACTTTTGGATCCAATCGGTCCCTTACGGAATAGCGCATAAACTGGGGTTTAAGCTTCTGTCACTCTCGCAACACATCATCTAATTGCTACTCCACAATGCATTCCCTTACGCCCAAATATTGTGAAGTGTCATGTAGTCAACGTTCACATGACACCACTAAGGGAATCACAACATACATACTATCAAAATATCGAACACATATCCAGTTCACACGATTACTTGCAACATGATTTCTCCCGTGACCTCAAGAACAAAAATAACTACTCACAAATGATAAACATGCTCATGATCAGAGGAGTACTAAATAGCATATTGGATCTGAACATATAATCTTCCACCAAATAAACCATATAGTAATCAACTACAAGATGTAATCAACACTACTAGTCACCCACAAGCACCAACCTATAGTTCCGGTAACAAGATTGAACACAAGAGATGAACTAGGGTTCGAGATGAGATGGTGTTGTTGAAGATGTTGATGGATATTGCCCTCCCCAAGATGGAAGAGTTGTTGGTGATGATGAGGACGATGATTTCCCCCTCTGGGAGGGAAGTTCCGCCGGCGGAATCGCTCCGCCGGAGGGCAAAAGTGCTCCTGCCCAAGTTCCGCCTCGAGGCGGCGGCGCTTCGTCCCGAAAGTCCTCCCCTTATTTTTTTTCTAGGTCAAAATGACCTATATACCAGAAGATGGGCACCGGAGGTGGGCCTGGGTGAGCACAACCCACCAGGGCGTGCCTGGGCTCCCTGGCGCGCCCAGGTGGGTTGTGCCCACCTGGTGGCCCCCTCTGGTAGTTATTTGCTCCAATAATTCTTAAATATTCCATAAAAAATCTCCGTGAAGTTTCTGCTTGTTTGGAGTTGTGCAGAATAGGTAGCCTGACGTAGCTTTTCCAGGTCCAGATTTCCAGCTGTCAGAATTCTCCCTCTTGGTGTGTACCTTGCAAATTATGAGAGAAAATGCATTAGAATTACTCCAAAAAGCATTAGTATCGATAAAAACATCATAAGTAACAGTAAGAAAACATGATGAAAAATGGACGTATCAGTCCACAGCAATGGCAAACAAGTCCGGGAAGCGGGCTGCAAAGGGGGCGTCGCCCGCCCACCTATCAAACCAGAATAGGGTACTAGCGCCCGTTCCTACCATGATGGAGGTCCCAATCCGGAGTACAGGAAGCAGATGTATGATGGACTGCCAGAACTGGGAACCACCAGTCCATTGGCAGAAAGCAAGGGGTTGGCCGCGCAGATATTTGTTACGGATAATCTGCAGCCAAAGACCACCCTCACACTGGTGATCTACCAAAGCCATCGAGCAAGGAGGGCGATGTTCATGCGTTTGGAGGACATAATCCCAAGACCACCTTGGTCACGAGGCTTGCAAATCTCGGACCATCAGACCACGTGATATTTCTGCTTGTCTCCCTCGCCCGCCCAGAAAAAGCAAGCTCGGATCATGCCAATCTCGTGGTGTAAAGTCTCGGGCAGGCTGTAGAAGCTCATAATGAACAACAGGAGGATGGACAGGTTGGAGTTAATGAGAATGGTCCGAGCTGCCTTTGAGAGCCATCTACCCTACCAGGGTTTGATGCGGTGTTGAAGTTTGAGCACCGAAGGCCTCAAATCAACAACAGTCGGGTGTGAGTCGCTAATGGGGATCCCCAAGTAGGTAGTGGGGAAAGAACCCAATGGGCAATTAAGCCGGTTGGCAATACTCTGACTCTCCTCAGGAGAGTAGCCTAACACTATCACCTGGCTCTTGTCGAAGTTAATCTTGAGAGCCGGCAGATGCTGGAAGCATAGGAGGAGGAACTTGAGGTTCATGATATCCATCGTGGATCCCTCAACCATAATGATGGTATCGTCGGCGTATTGGAGCAAAGAGACTCCAATGCCGCCGGTAAGGTGGGGGACGATGGCACGAATGTGGCCTGCTTCCTTTACCTTGTCAAGGATGGCCGCGAGAGCGTCGACCACCATGTTGAAAAAGAAAGGGGAAAACGGGCCGCCCTGCCTGACCCCACATAAGGTGGGGAAATAGGGGCCAATCTCCCCATTGATGTTGATGGCGGTTTGGCCAGAGGACACCAGCTGCATGACCCTCGTGACCCATCGATTATCGAAGCCTTTCCTAATCAACACTTCCCGAAGGAACGGCCAGCTGACGGTGTCATAGGCCTTATGGAAGTCAATCTTCAGGAAGACGGCCTTTAGGTGCTTGGCGCGGGCCTCATGGAGTACCTCCTGAAAGACGAGGACTCCGTCGAGGATGCACCGACCCTGGATGAAGGCCGACTGATCTGGGTGGGTGATGCGGTTGGCCAAAGGGGTCATCCTATTGGCGTACCCCTTTGCCAAGATGTGGGAGATCACATTGATCACGGTAATCGGGCGGAATTGCCTAATCTCCGTCGCACCAGGGACCTTGCGGATGAGAGTAATGACCCCATAGTTTAGGTGGCGAAGATCGCAAGTGCCCCTATATAATTCTTCAAAGAGGGCCATCACCTCCGGCTTTATCACATCCGAAAAGGCTTGGAAGAACTTCACCGAAAGGCCATCTGGGCCCGGCGCGGAGGATGGGTTCATACCCTTAATGGCCAACCAGACCTCCTGCTCAGAGAATGGGGCCGTGAGGCCGGCATTCTCCTCCGACATGATGCATTGCTCGGCTGGCCAAAAGCTGCCCACAAGGGCTAGGCCTCCCCTAGGGGAGACCACGAAGAGGGCTTTGTAAAAGCCGTCCACGTGAGACAGGATGTTGGCTGGTCGCTGGATAAGGGTATCGCCATCCCACAACAACGGGATCGTTTTGTGTCGGCGGCGGCCATTGACGATGGCCTGAAAATAGGCGGTGTTGGCATTCCCTTTAAGGACCCTTTTTTGGGTCCCCTGCAAGCGCCAATAGGCCTCCTTGTCCATGTATATGACTGAAAGTCGGTCTTCTAAATCATACCGAAGCAGCCACTCATCAGGACCGAGGCCAACCGAGTACGTGCGGATATCCGGGGCCTGAATGGCTGTGAGGATGGATTTTTTCCGCTCGCAGAGATCGGGACCAAGGTTGGCACCCCACCCCTTCATAATCTGCCGGGACCGCTTGGCACAGAAGTGCTAGTCGTCAATAGCTGAAAGGCCCCGATGGGGGGCAAGGCGGGATTCCATCCATCTACCACGGACTGCCTGGGCGAAACCATTCTGGTGAAGCCAAAATGTTTCAAACCGGAACCTCGGCGGAGGAGTAGGGTGCTCATTCTCCGAGGAGAGGAGAAGGGTAACGTGATCCGACCCAATCCGAGTGATGGCACGAAGCGATGCAAGCGGGGAGTGGAACTCCCATTAAGGCGAGACTAGGATCCCGTCCAACACAGAACGTGTTGGGATTGCTTGGCAGTTGGTACAAGTAAACCCGGCACCAACCCGGTCAAGCTCACGAAGACCAAGATCCGCAATGCAATCGTTGAACATTTGCATCCGGGAGAAGTTCACGCGGTCATTATTCTTCTCGTCCGCAAAGCAGAGGAGGTTGAAGTCACCGCCTACCACCACAGGGAAGGGGGCGGCCGACACCTTATGTCTAAGTTCCTCAAGGAAGGCGGCAGACCGACTATGGTCTGCCGGTCCGTAAACTACAATAATTTCCCACTTGAGGTTAATAGCGCGTTCGTAGAGTTCCATGATAACATAGAACTCCCCCCGGTCCATCTCGCCTACCTCGAAGGTGGCATCCTTGACACCTAATAGGATGCCACCCGAGTGACCGGCATTCCCACTAGAAGGGAGCCAGTGCCAGGCGAACAGATGAGGGCTCAGCCGCTCAAGCTCGGATAGGGAAAACTCAGTGCGCATGGTCTCGTGGATCGCAACAATGTCAATGTGTTCATCTCGCATGTATTCTATAAGTTGGCGGCGTCGGCCATCATGGCCAAAGCCACAGATGTTCCAGAAAAGCGTCCGCATCTAAGGAGCCATCGGGGGGCTGCTTGACCCCAAGACACGGGATGCGCTCTACGTGCGGTGGGCCGCAGTTCATGACCGGGTGCGGCCCCGGAGCTCGGTGTCCTCCACCCCTAGGTGGTGACCGGTCCGTCCGTGGCGAACCAGAGGGTTCGCCGTCGAGAGGGGAGGAGGGGCGGGAGAACTGATCAAGCGAGACCGGGCCTCCGCCAATCTACCGTCAAGGATCTCTCTGACCCTGATGGCATCGATCCGGAATAGAGGGGGAGCAACCTCCCTGCAAAAGACTATCGCGACGTCCGCCGCCACCTTCGCTAGGTGGCCCACCGGAGCAGCCTCGAGAGCGGAAAACAAGCAAGTAGAGGAGCTAGCGGGAATGAATGGGGTACCTGACTCGAGGTTCCGAGCAGCTGCCCGGCGCTCTGCCCGCTCGGAGATGGGCAGGGCTGGGCTACCATCCGGACGTGTCGCGTCGAACCGAGCGCTGCGTCGGGAGGACGGGACCGGAGACGAGGCCGATCGGCTCTGCCTCGAGTATGCTGCCGTGTGTGGAGGGAGGGGGTGGGTAACCAGCGGTGTGGTCACGAACCCCTCCACAGCCGCCGACGGGGACGAGGGCCGGAGAGTCAGCGCGGAGCAAGTGTCAGAGGGAGCGTCGCATGAGGGAGGCTGGCGAAGAAGAGCAGGCGCATGCAACCCAAGAGACGCGGGAGGGCCGTCAGCGAGGGCTATCGGGGCCAGCTCGACGGGGGCGATGGGGCCGAGGAGCAGGGGACCGGGGTCTACCAGGTCTGCGGCGCCGCGCACGAAGCCGACCACGGCCGGAGTGAGGTCGCCCACTAGGGATCCAGGTGCATCCAGGGAAGGGACTGGCGCCTCGCCCATGTCCGGCAGGTCGGTGGAGAGGACAGCAGGGGAGCACGGCGAGGAGGCCGGGAAGACCACCAGACCAATGTTGGAAGCGCCGCTCCCCTCCAAGGCCTCGACCACCGGGCCCGTAGAGTCGTCCCGGGGCAGCGGCGATGCGGTCAGGGGATCCACTACAAAAAAAAGACACATCCGTGACATTTTGGGCCAAACGAAAATCTTTTCTGTCATACTTATGACACTTCTATGACGATAATTGTGACAAAACCCGGTATCATCATAGATGTGGTGGGGTCCTACTTCTATGACAACAAATCATGACAGAAAATGGGCTTTTCGTCCTGGGCGGGCCGGAGACGCAGCTGCATGACATTCTTTGGGCCGTCCATGACGGAAAAAACCGTGGTAGAAGCGAGGGCGCAGAAAATATCGGGGAGTCCCCGGTTACGGTGGGTGGTCGGGGGACGAGCGATGCGCGTTTCTCTCATACGTACACGCGTGTGTGCAAGGCGTTGGGCTCTAACTGAACCAGAGCGAGGCGTTGGGCTCTAACTGAACCCGAGCGATTGCACTGTAGGCTGCGCGTTACTGAACCCGAGCGATCGATCGATGGCTGTTAACTGAACCCGATCGAGCGATTCCTTCGCTATTGCTGCTAACTGAAGCCGATCGATGCTGCCTCTGGATGAAATGTGAGCGTTGCAGGGGGGTTGGATGAACAGTTCCCGGTGGGGGTGGATGAATAGGACCCCGTGGCATTGCCTCTGGATGAACAGTGAGCGTTGCTGGGGGTTTGGATGAACAGTTCCCGGTGGGGGTGGATGAACAGGACCCCGATCGTTCGAGCCGGTTGGGGCTGGATGAACAGGACCCCGTGGAGGGCAGGATGAACAGGACCACCCCGTGGAGGGCAGGATGAACAGTAGACTGTGGAGGGCTGGATGAATAGTAGCCCGTGGAGGGGTGGTTGAACAGGAGCCCGTGGAGAGGGCTGGTTGAACAGTAGCCGGTGGAGTAGCGCGCGGTGGAGGCTGGATGAACAGGAGCCCGTGGATGAACAGTCGCAGGTGGAGGCTGGAGGAGGTCGACGGTGGATGAACAGTAGCCCATGGAGGTTGGAGGGGGTCGACGGTGGAGATGAACAGTATCCCGTGGAGTCCCGTTTTGCGGTACGCCACACCCCTCCCGATGAACAGGACCCCCGTTTCGACCGTAGCGCTCCAACACAAGTCCGTTTCCTCCGTTTTGCGGTACGCCACACCCCTCCCGATCAACAGGACCCCGTTTCGACCGTAGGAGGTCCGTTTCCTCCGTTTTGCGGTACGCCAGACCCCTCCCGATGAACAGGATCCCGTTTCGAACGTGGCCGGTCGAACACAAGGCCGTTTCCTCCGTTCTGCGGTACGCCAGGCCTCGTTTCCATCGGCTGTTCCGTCCAAGCCCTCCCGATGAACACGACGACGCATTCCGTTCCGACCAGCCGGTTGGCTCCCCATGAACACGACGATGACGTTGTTTCTCCGTTCCGACCCAGCCATGTACACGAGCCCTGGCCGTACGTATGCGCGAGTAGGCGTTCGAGACCCTGCCCGTATGTACGTACGTGGCCGTATTTTCTTTCTTGCACACTGGCCGCTGTACGTACGTGTACATGCTACGTGCGCGCCTCTACTACGACACGTGCGCGCCTCTACATCGACAAGTATGTACGTACACGTTCGCGACCAGAATGACAACACTACGTACGCTTCGACCAGGTGGGTCCCGACTGTCAGGCACTTCCTTGCCTGCGAAGATGTAGCTGGTGGGTCCCAGCAGTCAGGGGGCGAATCGTTTTTTTTGCCCGGACGCACTTCCTTGCGTGCGAATATGTAGCTGGTGGGTCCCAGCAGTCAGGGGGAAACGTTTTTTTCGCGAAATACGATGGCCCGTCCAGTGGTTCCCTGCTGTAAGGTGGAGGAATAATTATTTTGCACGTAATAAGGAGGCACTTCCTTGCTGCGGCCGTGGACCCAGCTGTCAGCCTCTCCACGTACAGTCAATGTCCGATGGAAGCCGTTCCTTGACCATGTTGACCACGCCACGTCGAGAGCACCAGGGCGGTGGACGATGGAGAGGCCTAGGAAGGGGATGACGCGGAGCCGGGGAAGACGCGGCAGTGGAAGCCCGCGCGAAGAGGAGTACGAGGGTTCAGTGGTTCGGCTGCGATGTGAGGCTGCCGTTGCCGCAGGGCCTGGCCAGCGGTGGGAATAGTAGGGGGCGGTGAGGCCTCCGCGGCAGCATAGCTGGCCACGGGAGGCAAGAGCATGCAGCACGACCGGCGCTGCTTTGGGCAGCTGGAGCAACAAGACCAGAGGTTGAAGAAGCACTACGGCCGTTGGATGGACATCGTACGGTCACTGGAGCTAGAATCGTGCATATTGACTAAGTTGACAAAGCCCTCCATCCCCGTCAACTTAGTAGGCCCACAAGTCAGCCTGCCACTATACTGGGTCCCAGCTAGCAGGGGGAGTATTCATTTTTTTGTGCGTAATAAGGACGCACTTCCTTGCGTGCGAAGATATAGCTGGTGGGTCCAGCTGTCAGCGGCGGTAACGTTTTTTTCACGAAATACAGAGGCCCTTTCGGTGGGTCCCAGATGTCAGGTGGAGGAATCATTATTTTGCGCGTAATAAGGAGGCATTTCCTTGCGTGCGGTCGTGGACCCAGCTGTCAGCCTCTCCACGTACAGTCCACTTCAGATGCATGTCGGCCGTGGACCCAGCTGTCAGCCTCTCCATGTACAGTCCACTTCTGATGGATGTCGTTCATTGACCACGTTGACCAGGCCGCGCCGAGAGCACCAGGGCGGTGGATGATGGCGAGGCCTAGGAAGGGAACGACACGGAGGCAGGGAACACTCGGCAGTTGTTTCCCACGCGGAGGGGAGTACGACTGTACGAGGGTTTACTGGTTCGTCTGCCGTCGTCGGAGAATAACAGCAGCTGTGGGTGAGTAGAGGGATGGCTAGGCCAGCGATGGGAGTACGGTGGGGCGGTGAGGCCTGCGCGGCAGCATAGCCGGCCACGGGAGGAGGGAGCAGGCAGTCCCGCCGGCGCTTGTTTGAGCGGCTGGAGCAGGAAAAGTAGAGATTGAAGAAGCACGATAGCTGTTGGATGGACATCCAACAGTCACTGCTCTCGTGTGCATTATTTCTAATAATGTACAGCCCATTTGCTAATTCTTAAGAATTTTTTTGGACCCCATCTTCTTTTTGCTAGCATTACACCCCATATTGTGGCCACGGTTAAAAAGTATACGAATTTTTTGCATATTTCGGTGCGGTCAACTGTTTTTAATCCCGAAATATCGATTCACATTCAAACTATTTTGAAAAATAATTTATATAAATATAAAATCCAAATAATTGTCCACGCATAAAAATCAATGGAATTTAAAATCTTGTAATGAAAAAAAATTGAAACTAATTCCCGGTTTGATGTGTTTTAAAAATGTACAGCCCATTTCTGGGCAAACCGAATGAAACTCTCCTCGTCTTGAAAGATTTGCAGCCCAGCAGGGCTGATAAAGCAAGTAGGCCTCGTTTGGGTATTTCTTTAAAAAAATAGAACTGGGCTAGCCATTTTCAGCAAGAAAAAAACACAACTGGGCTCATGATGTGGTAAACATAAATAAAACCCTGGCTAGACGGGCCACAGCCCCCGCACAGCCCCGTTGTTACCCTGATCCGTCGCTAAAACTAGTATAAATAACAACTGCTTGTTCCTCAAAAAAAACTGCGCGACCTGCTGGGTCCCTGGTGTCAGCCGCTCGTAGTGTAATTCTCTCGTTTATTGACTACGTTGACAATGGCGTGAGCCCCAGATGTCCAACCATTAGGAGGAACCATATTTTTGGGCTTGTAATATAGAGGCACTTGCTTGCGTACTGCCATGACGCTGGTGGGTCCCTACTGTCATCCTCTCCACGTATAGTCATCTCCTTGTTCCTCTCGGTTGTTGACGACGTTGACAACGCAAGAGGGCGGCGCACCGCGCACCGCGAGCGAACCAAGGCCGCAAGGCGGAGGACGACGGCGAGGCCTCGGACGGAACGAACAGGAGCCGTGGAAGATGCGCCGGTCCAGTCGCAGGCGGAGGGGAGTACGAGGGTTGACTGGTTCGGGTGCTGGTGCGTGTTGGGGCTGACGTCGCCGGAGAATAAAAGGACGTGTGGGGGAATAGAGGGAGGGACTGGCCAACGTTGGAGGGTACGTACGGTAGGGCGGCGGAGGTGCTGCCAGCCATGGGAGGCGGGAGCAGGCGGAGCCGACGGGGTGGTTTGGTTTGGGTGGCTGGAGGAAGAAGAAGACAAGAGATAGAAGATACACGACAGATGTTGGATGTCAATCCAACGGCTGGTAGGCAGAATCGTTTGTTGACTGGCTAGTAAGTCGACACCACCTTGGATAGGCTATTTCCTCGCGGGTCCCAAATGTCAGAATCCAAATCTGTCACGGTCATGCAGCCCTTCCTATGAAAATTTACAGCCCATTTGATGTGCTAGTTGGAAATAAGTTTGTGGGTGCTGGTGGGGGCTAATCACTTGGCTTCTGTAATGCACAGTGAGCTCAAGCAGCCGGCGAGAGTGATGTTATTTCCCTTGGTTGGGATTTGTTAGTTGTTACAATATTTCACTCTAAATTAAACGACTGGCAAGCCATTTGCCTTGCTTCAAAGAAAATATGACAGTCACAGCCGAGTTGAAAAGGGCAAGAACATCTAACTCCAGCTTACAAACTGTACAAAAGCACGAGGGTTAATTGTTCATCAGGTTTACAAAAAAACCCAGGTTGAAAAGGGCAACAACATCTAACTCCAGCACTGTTTTTGGCAGTCACAGTCAAATGGATCGGTCAGGTCCATAGAATGAACATCCTGGGTCGTAAAATTTACTGGATTATGACCACAATATGTTGTAAATAGAAGCCCGGCACGTTCAGAAGCTCTTTTGCCCACCTGAAACTCCTTTTTTTGCTCTTCCACATACCCATCCGTCAAAACCATGCTGCTGATAAACTTAAGCCTGATGGACAATAGTAACCTCGCATTCAGCAGGAAGAATGTGACAAATCTAGTGTTTGCACGGTTGGCTACATATCGTTCTAGCGTTATTGTCTTCAATCGAATCTCATGAGAAGTGAGAAAATCCCGATGCTTACGAATCCACCGATTGGTTATAACTTTCTTACCCCGTCCTGTTGCCTAAATAGACATGAAGATTGAAAACAGTTAAGGTTTAAAAAAAGGAGTGTCGAAAGAGCAACAGCTGAACGGTTAATTCTAGTACACTATATGCGGGCTTCCAATGTGCGTGAAATTATCACCTTTATATACAACTTCTCCAGACATGGAAAGCATTGCAGCAAGCCAATAATCTTGTTCAGATCAAAACTATTCATTTGGATATATAAGATCTTGACAGAATCCAGCACCATTGATAGGCCATCCATGGAGAAACTCTTCATTGAGCATAGAACATAATATTAGTACAAAATGTGTACTCCAAGATGACATATAACTTATGCGCAGAAATTTAAAATGCAGCTTATGGTTACAAGTGTAGATGATAATGTAAAGTACCTGAAGAACTGTGGAGCCAAACACCATATTGAAATGAGCACAGAGATCATGTATTACACCCAAGGTCTCCAGTTTAGGCGCAGAGAGGACGGTTATTTGCAACGGTGAATAACTAGAATCAATGATCAACCTTTGAAGTGAAGGGGCATCTTGGATGATGAGCTGCCTTCCGTCAAAACAAATTCCAATTCTTACAAGGTTAGGCGACTTTATTTGGAGACAACCGATTCTAACTGTGAAAACAAGCACCAAGCACTCCAGGGCAGGGCAACTGGAGTGGATGATGCTGTGCAATGAGGCCTCCGATATACGAACCCGCACAAGTGAAAGTTTCTTCAGAAATGGGAGTCGAAGGTTTAGTACCAGATTGTCTGGTAGGTCGCACAGCGCAAAGGTGGCGGTGTGGAGAGAGGAGGAAAACCGCGAGATGGACATCGGTGCTGAGGGCACAGGAAGATGGCGTTCGGTATCTGGTAGGTGATTTCCAGGGGAATAGTAGAACTCAAGCAGCTGTAGTTCTGTGAATTCAGGGGATTTCAGCCAGGCGTCCACCGTGCAGGGCATGGTATGCTTGCTCAGGTAGCATGACGGGATGCAGAGGCTTTGAACGGAGCCCTGGTGGGAGGAGATGATGGCTCTGGGGATTTCAAAATCATTGAAGAGAGATAGCTGACGACAGTCGAGATTAAGGGGCACGGCGCGCCATAGAGGGAGCCACCGAATTGAGAGGACTTGGGTGCGGCAGCAATCCTTGGTGGGGAGAAGCGAGATGATCTCCCCAAGGACGGCGTCCGGGAGATCGCTGATGCGGTCCACCCGAGATTCTACGGGTTCCTGGGATCCGGTGGGGGCGGGGTCGCCGCTTCTCCCCGCGCTGCCGGGTGCGGGATCTACAACAGGCGTCGCCGCTGGCGGGAGCCTCATCTTCTTGGCACTGGGGTCAGCCGACTCCATTTTCCTCGAGGGCGTCGCGTCGCGCTCACGGATTTGAGCAGAGTAACGAATGACGAGCCTAGTTGTAGTGCGAGTGAAGAAGAAGGGGAGCTGGGGTTTTTCTGTAGTAGTGAGGAAGAAGGGGAGCTGGGGTTTTCTGTAGGAGTGAGGTGAGGAATTTGGGGGTACGAGTGGAGCGAGCTGACGTGAGGTGGGTGGGAGTGAGGAGGAAGAAGAACACCCAGGTTTTTTGGGGGGCGGTGTGCTGGGTGTGGGTAGCGCCTCTCATTCAGTAAATATATGGACTTTTGAATTGATTTTACTATTTACTAGGGTGGATGGGCTGTTTTGTCTTGGGCCCAGAGAAACAATTACTACTAGTACAGTGGAGACACTCTACAGCTACCCAGAAAAACAATTACTACTAGTACAGTGGATACAATACCGCTTCTGGCTCCTCCTAGGTCATCGAAACGTCTCCCTCTACTGAATGCCGTTATACTTTTGTTCACCGACATGCGGGCCATGCAGCGCGCGGGCCCAAATGCCATCCACCAAATTAGAAGGCAGTATGCAGGCGGAGAGTCACCCCGGTCGTAGCGCGGCAATAACGAGCCGTCGTATCACAAAACCCCACCTCCCCGCAGTCTAAGTTTGACGGACGAAGCAACCATCATTTCACTCTTCGCTGAATCCCCTTCTCCCTCACCGTCTTCAAGAAAGGCAACACTCGCATCTGCCACTGTTCTTCTCTCCCAACGAAGGGAAGGTAAGCGGATCCGTGATGTTGGTATATTTTCGTTCAGAGAAAAAAAAGAACTTTTGCAAAGCAGTAACCGATCCTCACTCTCTTTTTTGTTTCATTGTCATTGCGATTGTGTTTTCCTTTCAGTGGTCTCCTAGTATTCGTCAGTTTCATGATGGACCAAGGAGAACCAGGCAAAGATCTGCCGATATTGGAGCAGACGCGGGAGGCTGATCCCCACGAGACAGAGAGCTCCAAGAAGATGGAGGCAGCCACCGAGCCGACCCCAGATACGCTCACGGCCACTACTGAGATGGTCAACGCCCCGTTTGAGGTTACAGCCCCCGTGGCACTGCAGGAGCAGTTTTCCCCCTTCGAGGATGTGTCCCCCCCCCCCCCGCTGAGCTGCCCAAGGTGATTTTCTTCTTTGCCGATCTTGATTGTGGTTTTTCATCTAAGTATGTGGTGATGAATAATGCAAAATTTTATTAGCTTCGATGCCATGCTATACATAGTGGTTTAAATAACTTGTGTTTCTTATGCTGGAAAGTAATTCAGAATTTGTTTCTGTTTCAATTAGAGCCCTGATGCAGACAAGGATTGTGTGGTTGTACATGTCACTCCCTATGAGGCGGAATGACCTGAATATACGCACTGGGAAAACAGAGTTTTAGGCTTGGATCTGGAGCCATTGCCTTATACCAATGAAGAGTTGTATTCCAGCCTCACTGTTGTCAGGTGTGTTGTCCAGGGTGTACTGAAGCACAAGAAGTTCAAAGCTACTCCTTCGTTTGTGAGGCATACTGTTCTTGTCAAGCTTACGCAGGAAGATGACGTGGCATGCCTCCACAAACAAGTTTATGAGTGGCAAGGCCACAAGGTTTTCTTCATGAAGGTTCACAGGATTGAGCTGCTGCCGGACGTCCTCGATGATGTTCATGGCAAGGTCCGTCTTGTGTCCAGCCCAAATTAGATATAGGCATGAAATACTTGCCCCAGCTAGTGTTTAATAGTAGTTTGGATTCTGTCTAATTATCCGAACCTTGCCTGTTATCGAGCCCTCTGGGGCTAGTACTCTGTTTGAATCCGTCTATGGGAACTGCTGCTACTTTTGTGTGCCCGTGAATCATCGTAATTGTTGCCGAAACAGATGCGTCCTCACTAGTTTTATCATACGAGCAGTGTGTGTTTTGATGAAATAGAGTACTCGTTCGAGAACTGTGCGCCGACGTATACATAAGTACTTGTAAACACTGTTGGTGCTACCCCACTTGTAAGCAGTTGTGCAAAACACGGCACATTGGCTCAGCTCGCTTCAACACTCGGCTATCGACCAGCTAACAATCAACAATCTGCTGTCTGACATATAAGCAACTATGTATCTTGTTACAGTGGTTCATGCAGTTAACTGAGGCCACAATGTAAATTCCAAACGTTCACACGCTAGTCCAGCGTTCATGTGGAACACTCACATTAAACTCGGCTTCATAAAAAACTTGAAAAGCATAAGTTAAGCAATTTTATACATCTCAATGATTCATAGAACATAACAAACATATACTAGTTAATAGCAAAAGACAAAGTTGTGAGAAGGTTTACAAATCAGGAAAAAACAAGCAAGGCTTCTCTGAGCAAAGGGCCTCCCGGCAGGCTTAAATTTCCTGGAGTTCACTCTGGTTTTTTCTTGTTGCCACCATCCAGGGTTAGGTTCTCTCATTCCAGAATAACCAATTATAATTGTGTTCTCAGCTGGAATGCTGAACTGAACCATGCAGTGTACTGACCAGCTGAAAGTCTTGTGCATTCCACTAAATTTAAGCGCCGCTATTTGCAGAAATAAGCAGACCACAATGCCTCTTGTCCGCGCACCTGTCCCAAAAACCTCCGTGCAGCCGTGCCAGCTTGTCCTCGGTCCATGGATGAACTGGAGGAAAGTGCATTCCGGACTAGGATGCAGATGTTTTCGCTCGTCCCTGCACTGCAATCAGGAAGTAAAACGTATGAATCAGCTTCTTTTAGATTGCGTTGGTCATTCTACCTAGTAACTACCAATGTAGGAATACCTGGAAGACGGGTGGTTAGACGACGGCAACGAGGGATAGCCATCTCATTTTGCGCAGTTCTACTAAAACTGAGGTGTGTGCTTTTGATTGCGCGGATAGAAACGATACGGAGACAGACATCCCGAAACGATATGGAGACAGACATCCCTGTTTGCGCAAATACGAAATACGGTTATTTAAACAGTGACAGATATTTGCAGTGGCGTATGATTAACAGCAGCATCTATTGTGTTATAATTGGCACTAGATTGACAGTATGAAAGTGTCCTTAAGTAAGTAGCATGACATCACATCAACACTGCCACTAGATTAACATGCAGAACAATAGCATTAGTATTACTGTCATGAGAGTAGCACATGGTCAGTAAATGTGCAATCAAATTTGTGCAGTTCCACTGGGGGATGAAGCAATGTTAGCGGTGTGAGATTTAAGTGTAACTGCAAAAACACAATTCATGGGAAATAAAGCAAGATGGAAGCACTTCATAAAATGGTGGTGGCATTGCTTCAATTTATCGACGGCACTAGACCATTACTTATAGTGACATTAGGTGGCATTGCTTAATGCTTCATGTGATTTTACATTAACGGTAGCGATATGGGCGTAGGGACAGCAGAGGCATAAAGTGGTGAGGCAGATGTGGTTGCCGAGAGCGGCAAACACTCAGGCAGCATGTCTGCATTTGTCCCATTTTTTATCTCCTCGGCGACATTTTCCTATGTGAGCACAGGAAATCTAGACCTTCTCATTCTCATTTGCGTTGTCCCCCAACACCCGTCACTTTCTTTCCTTTTTCAACCAAGAGATAGGTCCACTTCCCCCCACCCTTCGCCATCCACCATGCTTTCTTCATCTTTTCAACCAAGAGACCGGTTGGGTAGCCAGTATCTACTACTTTCCCCCGTTTCCTCTTAGAACTAAGTCCTAGATTCATGCTACAACTTTCCCACTTTCTTCCCTATTTGAACCAACTCTTATAGTCGACTGTATGAACTAGCTTTACCTCTAATAATAGTAAAAATCTAGGTGGCTTTGGAACAGCGGACGGAAGTAGAAAAAGATCCACACGAAGCCAAGTGGGGAGCTGGGGCAGTAGAGCAAGGCAGGTTTCGAAGGAATATATACCTGAGGGTCGTCGGCATGTGGCAAAGACGGCGTCGGGAGGCCGCATCTTGGCCACAATACTACAGGGAGGAAGAAGGGGTCGGAGGCCCACCGGAGCCGGTGCTCTCTCGGAGAGAATGGCACGGCCGCCGATCGGGACGCGCAGGCAGCCGTTGGTCTCCTCCCTCGCCGCCGACGATAGCGTGAACGATGCACCTACACCCCTGCCCCGGTCGAGGTTGTCCGTCCGGATTTGTGACCAGCCGTGAGCTGAGAGAGAGTGTGGCAACCTATGTCTTGCTTAGATCTGGAGAGCATGAGAGAGCGAACGAGAGGAACCCTAGTAAAGCAAGCGCTAAGGCTCCTGCTTATATATGTAGTGGAGTGATTTTGTTGTACCAGCTTCAAAAAAATGCGCTCCTACGTGTACCCGCGAGTGGGTGTGAGAGAACTAGTGCGTGCGTGCACCGCTTCTCTTCGTGAGAGTACAATATACTATGCCCAAAGAACGTTCTCCACAAGAGTAATAGTATAAGTGTGTGACGTGTGAGCTAAAATAAAATGTGCGCGACGTCTTTTGTTTTTAGAAGTTCTGAGGGTAGGGTGTGAAGAGCACATATGTGTGTGACGTCTACCTGCAGATAGACGGTGGGTGCGAGAGGACTCGGGAGGGTGCGTGTGCATGAGAGATAGGGGGCACGTATCAATGCAATGCATGTGTCTGTAAATCATTATCCAACAAACGTTCGCCACAAGCCTTTTCCTGACGAACGCCGTAAGAACCGTTAGATCGGCATCCAACAGTGTCAGTTTTGCCATGTCATTTAACAGAACAGCCACTCCTCCTACACACAAATCTTCCACGTGAGTGTTAGCAACTGCCGCATGCTCCCTCCGTTCCAAAATGCAGTGCATATAGCTTTATTGAAAATTCGAACCTCGCAAACTTTTACCGAGTTTTCGTGTACCAAATTGCACATGTAGAATACCCTGTATATATCATTTCATTCATCTTCGAGAGGTAACTATAAAGATGGGGGAGGAGTCTACAAAGAAAGACCATCGTATCACCTGCAGCAATTTCAACCATCCTTTGGTGTGGAGGAATATCATAGGAACTATATATGATATGATTTTTATAGAATTTTTTCCTTTAGAGCCAATTGGTTCATAGGAATAGATTCATATACTCCACATTTCAAAGGAAATAAACATGATATCATTTCTATAGCTTTAGAGCCACTTGGTTCATATGAATGGATTCCTATACTCCCATAATTTCAAAGGAAAATAAACATTAGCGTATATTCAATAGAAAAGTTCCTATGATATGAACCAAATTACATCTCTTTTCTAATCCCTCCTCATAGGAATTGAGATACATGTCATCTCTAGATTCAATAGAAAAGTTCCTATGATGTCAACCAAATGACATCTCTTTTCCAATCCCTACTCATAGGAATTGAGATACTCCATGTCATCTCTTTCCCTACAACTTCCATGTATACATCTTATATTCCTAAATAGCTAGTACAACCCACTAGTAGCTTTTTTCCAAGACATGCAACTATGGCACAAGAACTATATAGTGTGTGAATAACTTGAAAGATGGTCGCTGGATGAAGCTAATCCGACAGTGCAGAGATGGCAAATCTGAGCACTACTGGACGTTGGATATCATCAACATTCCACCAGATCTGCCACATGTACAATTTAGAAGACTCCATGGTTGAACTTAAGCATAATGCACAAACCTCAAAACACATGCACTTCTCCTTTGTTCTAGAATCTTCCGTATCATAATTGATTTTTTTTCTAAATGAAATGCCATTATTTGTTTTTTACTTTATGCTTTACAATGCACAACCCCATGAATCTTAACATTTTTGTAAAACTAATTGATTTTGAATGAGATGAACTATAAGAACTAAACGAACATCTACATCATGCATATATGAATCAAAGCTTTACATGCTATAGTGTGTATTTATTCATAATTTGGTTTCGAAATCTCATGCGTTCAATGCATGTGTACCTTACTAGTTTTGAGTAGAGTAGCAAATTTCACGCGGCCCCGGGTATATCAAAATGCAGGGCCCATGCATCATTGCCTTTCGGTCGAACCTACGTCCACAATTTTTTGTACGTACTATATCTCCACTGGTCCCCGAACCCAAAATGCTGCCTCGTTCCCCTAAAACCAAGCAGCCCACACATATTTAAGGCGTCGACTCGAACTCAATCCCTCTCCCATTTACTACGACGTGGCCCTGCACGCCCTAGTAGTACTCCTACAAACCCTACCGCCGCATGCATCATCAGTTTTCTTCAAGAGGACGAGGGAGAAGCCGATTTGTAGTGGAGGCACTTTAAAAAAATGATCTGTAGTGGAGACCCCTACCCTAGGGTGCCCTAGGTAGCTGCTGCACGCATCATTGGTTTTCTCTTTTCTTTATGCTCTTGCGCCCTAGAGTAAAACGATGGTTGCTTCGTCCGTCCCGCTTAATGCGGGAAAGGTGGGGCTTTGTGATTTGACCCCTCATCGCTCATTTTCTACTACTGCGGTGCTACGACCGGGGTGCCTCCAATTCCAACCGCTGCTCCGAACTATAATTTGGTGCATCCCACATGGAACAAGACGGTGGATGAGCCACATGTCGGCCAAAGGAGTCCTGTTAAGTGTGTCACCATTTCGTGTGCGGACTGGCCCTGCTTGAGTCGCTACGCTAACACGACAGGTGCAGCCTACCACTTGGTTTTGCTCCTTGGTGAATCCCGACTATATTGATCTAAAAAGATACATACTGAACTACCCTCTCCCTCTCGTTTTTTTAGACGTCTCGGTTTATAGGGCGTGCATGTAGTTCTAGGTCATCCATATGACTAACTAAATCTGAGTTACTATGTCACAAAAAGTATATCATTGGATCATTAAGCGGATGTAGTTTCTAAACATATACTGTTCATCACATATATAGCCAGTTAAATTCTCAACCTAGAACGACGTGCATGCCATGTAAACCGATACGGAGGAAGTATAGTAGTAAAAATGAGGTGATTTTATCGAGCGATCGGCGGGGGAGCATGGCCTATCATGCGGTCCCACGTGTCATGATGTACCAAGGCAATGCGCGTGTCCCTCTTGAGGCAGAAGCAATACTACGTGGTTTGAGATGATGGTGAACTGAAGTGTGAAATAATGGTTGCTTTGTCCGTCTGGGAAGCTGCGGCATTGTGGTTTGACGTCTCATTGCTCATTACTACTACTACTGGGGCGGTACGACTGGGGTTCGCCCCCCTGCTATTCTGCACTGTTATTTGGTGCTTGACACGTCGACCCGGTTGCTATATGTCCCACATGTCGGCGACAGGAAGTACAGAATTCATGAAAGCGAGCGTCGACGGAGGAGTACAAGACACGGCTTGGGTTTTTGCTGCTTCGCGCGATCCATCGATACAAACCCAGACTAAAAAAGGCGAGGGCGGGTCTTTTCCCGCGCGGCAGGCAGGGGAGTTTGGCATAGTCTGTTCGAGGCAAGAAGGCAGGAAGGGAAACAAGCAAATAAAGGTTGAGCGACTTAGTTTTGGGAAAATCTGATTTTACGGAGTACGTACCCACTAGGGTTTATAGGGCTCATCTACAAAACATCGGTTTTTCCATTTTATAAGTCTCAATTCTACTACTAGTAGTAGTACCATCACATGTTGGATTTCGAGGTGCGTTAGATCACCCGATGCAAGCAATGTCAAGAGAAAACTCACCAATGCATGTAGAAGTTCATGGAAATTTAGTGGTCATTCATGCATTCGTTCTAATTAATGCCTCGGTAAACATAACTTCTTGAGAAAAACGAGTGTACTAATTACTTGTGCAAACTAGGAGTACGAAATTAATTCGACCACTCACCGTCTACCTTGGTTGGAGAGATTTTGAAATTGAGCCATAAACTGGAAAGGAGGGAGTAGTAACTTTTGTCTCGATTACTATTTGTGGCCTTGTATAGATGAAAAATGTATTTTTTTTATAGTGGCCTTGTATAAGTAAATGGAGGGAGTACTAAAGGACATATATATTCCAAGCAATATGATAATCTCTCTAACCAAGGTAGTAGGGACGAGGAGTAAACGGAGGGAGTACTAGTAAAAAATTTCTCCTCGTCCTGCGAGCCACCGCGCTTGGGCGGGCGTAAGGTGTAGTAAGCAAGCTTCACCTCATCCTGCGAGCCACCGCGCCCGTGGGCGGGGGAGACGGCGTACTAAGCAAGCTTCTTGAAAGTGCTAGTTAATGACTAGAGGGGGGTGAATAGGCGATTTTTATGAAAGTCTTCAAAACATGGGAGTTTCGAAGACAAACAATAGAAATGAACCTATTGACATGTAGCGGAAGGTAGACTACACTAGACAAGTCATAGACAAGTATTCAATGAAGTGAAAGCACGAAGAGTAATAGCAGCTAGGTAGTGGTGATCAGGATGGAAGATGGTATGAAGCCAAACAACAATAGTAGTCACACAGTGAAGTCAAACAGGTAGTGCAAACAGGCAATGACTTCACGAAGACAAACTATAGGTAAAGAGAGGGAGAGGATAGAACCAGTCACTTGGTGAGGACAAGGATTTGTTGGACCAGTTCCAGTTGCTGTGACAACTGTACGTCTGGTTAGGGAGGCTGAGATTTAACTCAGAAGACCGTGTCTTCACCTTATTCCCCTTGAGCTAAGGACACCCGGTCCTCGCCCAATCACTGTGGTAAGTCTTCAAGGTAGACTTCCAAACCTTCACAGACTTCATTCATCGGCGATCCACAATGACTCTTGGATGCTCAGAACATGACGCCTAACCGGCTAAAGGATTCACAGTCCTCAAGTGTAACAAGTCTTCAGGTCACGCAGACAGAAAGACTTCAGTGATGCCTAACACTCTTTGGCTCTGGGTGTTTGGGCTTTGTCCTCGCAAGGATTTCTCTCTCTCAAAAGCTTCGGAGGTGGGTTGCTCTCAAACGACAAAAGCCGTGCACTAACTCTGAGCAACCACCAATTTATGGTGTAGGGAGTGGGCTATTTATAGCCACTAGGCAACCCGACCTGATTTGTCCAAAATGACCCTGGGTCACTAAGGAACTGACACGTGTTCCAATGGTCAGATTTCAAACACACGCGGCAGCTTGACTTGGGCTACAAGTAAAGCTGACTCATCCAACTCTGGATAAGATTTGCTCTCATTGTCTTTGCTCGAAGACATAGGATTTGGTTGAGCATCACATCAGTCACTCTGGCTTTGTTCACTGGGACCCCACTTAACAGTATGGTGGTTCCTATGACTCAACAAAGAAGAAAAGGAAACAATGAAACAACAAAGTCTTCGCGCTCCATAGTCTTCACACGATGTCTTCTCATGTCATAGTCTTCAATGTGAATATCTTCACATACCACCATTATCTTCAATGTCTTCATACATTTTTAGGGGTCATCTCCGGTAGGTAAACCGAATCAATGAGGGACTACTACCTATGTTATCCTGCAATTCTCACAAACACATTAGTCCCTCAACCAGGTTTGTCGTCAATACTCCAAAACCAACTAGGGGTGGCACTAGATGCACTTACAATCTCCCCCTTTTTCGTGATTGATGACAAACTGGTTGAAGTTTTCAACGGGGATAAAAGTATGTGAAATTGTAAAGGATTGAGGTATTGTCTTTATAAGTAACAAAAGGCTCCCCCTGAAGATGTGCATATAAGTAATTTGCTTTTGGAATGCAAATGCACATGGCAGGTTGTACTTGTGGAGATCCTCTTCAACTTATGAAGACAATTCATCATGCATGATTTGATATAACGAATATAATGACATGCAAAATGAAAATGGACGTCTGCAATATGACTTCGTGCGGGATTTATCATCGCACATGCGGAATATATCATCGCATCACATAATAGCAAACAAGTAGCAGACGACCATCAAGTTTAAGTGTTACAACTCAAGGAACCAAATGTATCAAAAGCGAGAGTTGTAAACACTAGGCAAAATATAAAGCAACCGCCCATATGGACCCACTTGAAGACTATCAACTCATATGCTTCTCCCCCTTTTGTCAGTAAGGACCAAAAAGGTTTGAAGACATAGAGCCTCTACTCGTTCCCAGAAGGAGTAGGTGAAGCTGCCGGGTCAGTGTCGGGGTTTGGCGGTGTAGAAGAACTTGGTGCAGTGTCAACACGCGCTGAAGTTGGAGGTGGTGAAGTAGCATCATCTTGGTCATCTATGACTCTGGCATTCACCGTTGCAGCTGAGGAGGAATAGTCAGAGTCTTCAAGAGAGGGAGTCCGACGCAAGACAGCATTCCTTGGAGGAGTGAAGTCAAACTTGAATCGTTCAGTGAAGTCATCGTCTTGAAGATCTGCTTCAACACTCAGCAATGTCAAACTCTTCCATGACCTCCGATAGGTTTCATGAGTGACAAATGCATTCTTGGTGGCAAGATTGCGAATGCGATTGACGTCCACCAAGAGGCTTTGCATCTGCCGCTTCAGCCAGTAGTGATGCTTATCCTGTTTCTGATGCAGGGCAACGAGAAGCTCTCGGTCATTGAGAACACGAGATCGCTTCCGAGGCCTTTGAGCAATAGTGCTTTCAGTGGCTTCAGTATGGGCACGGTGAGGACCACGAGTATTGCCAGCCAAAGGATAAACACGAGTGACGGCCTGGACTCCTTCAATGGGCTGGGTGAAGCTTTGGTGACCAGCATTGTGAAGATAAATGGGCTCCTTGGCAGACTCTGGGTATATGGCTTCAATTGACATATCAACCTCTGGCAAAAAGATCAGATGGTTGCGAGCAGAAGGCTGATAGTTGACAGCTGAATGAAGCTTGATAAGGTGCATAACCCATGGAGCGTAGAACTTCAGACCAAAGAGATCAGAGCCTGATGCAGCCAATTGCCTGATAAAGAAGTCTTGAGCATTGAAGCTGATGCCATTGAAGATATAGAAGACCAATGTCTTCATCGCTCCTTCAAGCTTTGTTGCATAAGAATGTCCCTTGATGGGCCATAGAGTTCGCCTTATGATGTGATAGATTGTTCGGGGCAGATACTCTAGGTCTTCAACAAAGAACTCTCTTGGGTATTCAGCGTTGCGTGGTAGAGGCTTCATCATGCTTAGCATTTGGCTCATGTTGGGCTCTGGCTTCTGAGATGCTCTCCAATGCATTGCGGTGAAGCTGACAACCAGGCTCGAAGAGTTCACCTGGAGTGAGCAGGCCAGTTAGCTCAATGATATCAAGAGCTTTGGCTTCATGATGGACATTGCCTGTCATCCACTCAAGGACCCAAGTCTTTGGATCCCTATTGTAGCCGCAAATGTGGAGGGTAGCACAAAATTGTAGCAGAAGCTCTTCATTCCAATGCTCCTTATCAGTCACAAAGTTCAGAAGTCCAGCATCAAGGAAGCAGTCAAGGGCTTCTTGAAGGCAGGGCAGTCCAGCAATGGCTTCACAGTCTATACGCATATGTGGGAAGATGTGCCCTTGGTCATAGAGAACACAGAATAGTAGCTGTGCTGCTGATAGCTCCAGAACCGATCAGAAGAAATCCTTGGCTTGGAATAGGGGTTCTTGGCACTATCAAAGAAAGTGTTGTGCACAATGAAGCCATTGGCATTGAACGACCCTGGTGAAGTGGCAGTACCTGGAAACCTGGGCAACCTTGGCTTAGGCTTCTGGACCTGAGGCATGTGCTCGACATGATAGTCAAATTGCGGACCAGCAGCAGGTGGAGGAACCAAAATGAGCCATCTGACAGTGACCAACTGACCATGATCAAATGCTTGCTCGATGGTGTGTGGCCTTGGAGGCGGTACAGGAGCAGTGGCAGTGGTAATGACTTCAGGCTGCAGATTTGCATCAGGTGCCGCATTGGCTTCAGGTGCATGAACTTCTGGCACCACATTAGCTTCAGGCGCCACATTAGCTTCAGCCATGACAACGTCATTGGCTTCAGTATTGGTTTTGGTGGACGCCTCAATCAACCTCCACTCGAGTAGCTAGAGGGTCGGACACGTTCTCCTCGAGAACAACTTCAGGGTTGGTTGGGGGTGTAGCAACACGTTCTTCTTCCTCTCTTGGTTCTTCTTGTTCATCGGCTGATGCAGCCGGAATATCTTCAGCCACTTTGGCTTCAGACTCGGAGTTGTTCACAGTTGGAGAGGCTTCAGGAAATACTTGGCGAGATAATGATTGGTGCTCTTCTCCTTCTGGAACACTCGACAGAGTGACTTGTGGCCTTGGTCCTTTACGAAGCCCGCGGAACGCTGGCGACGCTTGTGGAGATGGAGTGGGTTGGGCCTCAAAGTCATCATCTTCAAGCACCAGAGTGGTGACTTGAGTTCGGGGAGTAGCTGGTGTTTCTTCTTGATGGGGAGAGTCTTGAGGGTGATCAGCCCATGAATCATCCTGAGCGATTGGCGTCAAAGGACGACCAATGCTGATGAGTTCGCTGTTCGTGAGAACAGGCGATGATACCACATTGTGCTCGATCTGAGGAAGGGCTTCATCATCTTCTACATTGTCTTGGGGACCAATGTCTTCACGACACCACAGTAGAGAAGATGGGTCGGCATCAGCAGGCTGTGGTCCACGGACCATGCAAGGGTAGAAACCCTGATCAATAGCTTCAGATCTGGACCTGGGTGGAAGATTTTTGTACAAGATGTCTCCCCAGGGTCGCTTGATGGCATTCTTTTCAGCATATTCCTAGGTCACGAACCCGTACTTGAACCATTGCTCTGCCCAATATCTTCGAATCCATTGGATTCGTGTTTTGCGCTGATTGTAATCCTCTTCTGGATCTGTCTGGTACAGCTCATAGAGGTCAGGCGGCAAATCTCTTGATGTTCCCCCACGGTGCTGTCTACCTCCCTTCCTTGCTGACTTATCTGTTGCCATGAAGTTCAGAGTGAATGGCTTCAAAACTGTCAAAGGCTTTCGTCTACTGGTCAGACAGGAATTGGCTTCGGGAGAGTTGATATGATGTTGTAAGAATTCTGCAAATGAATGCAGACTATGAGAACCAAGGGATTCTCCCACAGACATGTACCTGTGACAGCATTAGAGATGCGAGGGAAGGGGAAGAGGTCATATGCATTCTCAGAAGATTTTGAAGATAAATCAGTTTAGAAGACATTGACCTCATAGCGCGAAGACATTCACTTATATGTTGAGAGTTGGTTCCAAATTTGTACGAATCCAAGAATAGGTACAAGTGAGGAATCTAACTATGTATGAAGCATAAGTGAATATACTAGGCATAATATGAGATGCAGAATAGGATAGATCCAAATTTGTGGAGGTAGAAACCACTTTTGGTAGGAAGGATGAATCTATTGGATCAAAAAGACAGTAAAAAGAGAGTTTTAATTTACCACACGATGAACTGCTAGACGGAGTAGAAGATGAGGCCAAGCAGTTCGATCTTCCGTGCCCTAACTTGGCGACGGAGGACACCTACGGCGGCAGCGGAGAAGACGATGTCCGCGGTCGGCGTGAAGACGGCGTCGGTGAGGTCGCGGCAGCTAAGCGCTTCGTCACTGGCGTCGTCGAGAGCTAGCGGTGGAGCTAGGGTTTGTCTGAGGTGGAGAGGTGGAAGAAGGATTTTTGACCGCGATGTGGTGTGCATTTATAGGGAGAGGGACGGCACAACGCAATTACGCAGGTGCCCCTGGCGGTTCACATCAGAGGGACACATGGAGAACATGCAACACATTGGAAGTTGTTCCATGTTCCCACGCACGCCTGGACTGTCGGGTGGTCATTCCGGCTTCTTCGGGTTTCAGGCAATAAGGATTGAGCATTTAAAACAGATTTAATGTTTGTCTCTGTATCTTCTGCTGACAAGGACGCCGAGAAGATATTCGATGGTTTCAATAGAATGCATATGATTTGGATAGATAGATTTGAGGTAGAAGCATAGAGAGGTTAGGGTCCGATCACATTCACTTAGTCCAAAAGATTCAAACGAGAAGACATAGCTATAAGTGAATGATGTAGAGGACAGAACACTAATATATGTGTATATCAGAATAAGACCAAATCAACATTGTGAAGATAAACATGAAGTCATGACAATATTGAAGACAAACCAAAAGCAAAGACTTAGCAAATGTAACGCCGGGAGAAACACTTCAAATAAAGGTTTGGTGGTGGCGTTACCCACCGTATAGGAAGTATTAGACCCAGACACTGCGCACAATTATCGTGGCGCTCCGAAGTCAAATTCCGCATTAATGTATTCACACTCAGAGTGTAAGTCTTCATTGATTGAAGACATACATTACTTCGTGTGTTGCACATCTAAGTCATCAACATGCATAAGTGTTAGGATGTGTGCCTGATCACAGGACATTCGAGGATTCCAAGATATTTAGCCCACACCGCAACTTGCAAAACCTTTTCTCATCCAAGGCCTTTGTGAAGATATCTGCCAATTGCTCTTCAGTGTTGACGTGTATGATATCAATATCTTCCTTCATGACATGATCTCTGAGAAAGTGATGACGAATTTCAATGTGCTTTGTCTTCGAGTGCTGAACTGGGTTGTTGGCAATCTTGATGGCGCTTTCGTTGTCGCAGTAGAGTGGTACTTGTTTCAGATGGATGCCATAGTCCTTGAGTGTTTGCTTCATCCATAGAAGCTGAGCGCAGCAAGATCCAGCGGCAATGTATTCAGATTCAGCAGTGGAGAGTGATACACAGTTCTGCTTCTTTGAAGACCAACAGACAAGTGATCGTCCCAGAAAGTGACATGTGCCTGATGTAGACTTGCGATCCACCTTGTCACCAGCATAATCTGCATCCGAGAATCCAACTAGATCAAACTCCGAGCCCTTTGGGTACCATAATCCTAATGTTGGGGTGTAAGCCAAATATCGAAGAATTTGCTTCACAGCTGAGTGATGCGATTCCTTTGGTGCCGCTTGGAATCGAGCACACATGCAAACACTAAGCATGATATCTGGCCTAGATGCACATAAATAAAGTAAAGAACCAATCATGGAGCGGTATACCTTTTGATCGAACTCTTTACCATTGGCGTCGAGACCCAGATGACTCTTGGTTGGCATTGGCGTCATGTAACCTTTGCAGTCTTGCATTCCAAACTTCTTCAGGCAGTCTTTGAGGTATTTCTCTTGAGATATGAAGATGCCATTGCTTTGCTGACGAATTTGAAGACCAAGGAAGAACTTCAGCTCACCCATCATGGACATCTGATATTGCTCTCGCAACATGTGTCCAAATTCATCACTATATTTCTGGTTGGTGCAGCCGAAGATAATGTCATCCACGTATATTTGGCACACAAACAGTTCACCATCATATGTCCTCGTGAAGAGTGTGGGATCCAGGGAACCAGGTTTGAAGCCTTTGCTCTTCAGGAAGTCTTTAAGTGTGTCATACCAAGCGCAAGGGGCTTGTTTGAGGCCATACAGTGCCTTGTTAAGCTTGTATACCATGTCAGGATGTTTTGGATCTTCAAAGCCAGGAGGTTGTGCAACATACACTTCTTCTTCAATCTTGCCATTGAGAAAGGCACTCTTCACATCCATTTGATACAGAAGGATGTTGTGATGATTTGCGTAGGCTAGCAGTATGCGAATAGCTTCAAGCCTAGCTATAGGAGCAAATGTTTCATCGAAGTCAATCCCTTCAACTTGAGTGTATCCTTGGGCAACGAGGCGGGCCTTGTTTCTGACGACTTGACCATGCTCATCTTGCTTGTTGCGATATATCCATTTTGTGCCTATTATGTTGTGCTTGCGAGGGTCAGGATGCTTGAAAAGTTCCCAGACATTGTTTAGCTTGAACTGTTGAAGCTCTTCTTGCATAGCTTGAATCCATTCAGGTTCCATGAAGGCTTCAGCAACTTTCTTGGGTTTAGATATTGAGACAAATGCAAAGTGCCCACAGAAATTTGCTAGCTGTGTTGCTCTTGAACGAGTGAGTGGACCAGGCGCATTGATGCTATCAATTATCTTCTCAATCTGTACTTCATTTGCAACACGAGGATGAACTAGACAAAGATTTTGCTCTTGCTGATCATTGTCATTGTTAGGAGGATTGTCTTTGGGCTGAGCATTGTCTTCAGGTTGATTAGGTGCAGAAATGATAAGTTCCTCTTCAGGCTGTGCTTCAGACGGTATGATTTCTCCAGTTCCCATGAGCTTGATGGATTCACTAGGTGGAACTTCATCTAGCACATTTGGCAGGTGCTCTCTTTGTGAGCCGTTAGTTTCATCGAACCGCACATCTACAGTTTCAACCACTTTATAGTGAAAGAGGTTGAAGACTCTATAGGAGTGCGAATCCTTTCCGTAACCAAGGATAAAACCTTCATGTCCTTTCAGTGCAAAATTTGAAGTGTGATGTGGATCCTTGATCCAGCACCTAGCACCAAATACTCTGAAGTAACTGACATTTGGCTTCTTACCAGTGAGGAGTTCATAGGATGTCTTCTTCAGAAGCTTGTGAAGATAAACACGGTTGATGACGTGGCATGCAGTATCAATGGCTTCAGGCCAGAACTTTCTTGGAGTCTTGTGTCGGTGTTATGGGAACGGGGGTCCCCAGACTTGCCTGCCTGCGGCCCACAGCGTGGCTAAGCAGCAGGCCGTACGGCCCATCTTCATCAACAAGGCACCCAAGACCCTCGCGAGGCGAACGACGCAAGACCTCCTTTGGAGTGGCCTAGCCAGGCAGGCTCACGAGGAGCGGAGATATCAAGGCGAGGCAAACCTCATGAGGTTCTCGTGACGTGAGCCATGACGAATGGCACCAGGCGGGCGCCAGCGCGTGCAGCGTCCTTATTTCCTCTTTGGTGCTAAGGAGGCCAGCGCAGGCGAAGAGTACCGAGGCATCAGGCAAAGGTTGCCATATTGGTGCAACGAGACCAAGACCAGGAGGACGGCAAGCCGGAGGTCATCGTGGAGCCCAAGACAGCGTCATCACCAGAGCTTTTCGCAGGCGAAGACTGCTTTTGTCAGGATAGCTTGTACTAGTTGTCCCCTTCAAATTTGCCTGCCGTTGTTGGCTCCCTTCCCGCTTGATATTTGTGAAGAGGACCAGGGCCTCTATAAATAGGACTAGCCACCACAGCTGGAGGCAACTAATCTGGAACGGGTTCAGATCATCCTCAAGTACACAAGCACAAGAACACCTCAACCTCAGGAGGCTGTTCTTCCCTTGTACTGTTCATCATCAGCCCAAGAAGCAATCCACCACCACCACACTGGAGTAGGGTATTACACCACAACGGTGGCTTGAACCAGTATAAACCTCGTGTCTTTCTGTGTTGCGAGTTCGTCGAGTTTGTCCGCGAGATCTTAGCGAGCCAGAGCGTGGATCGGTAGGAGGGAAAGACTTCACGCGCACCCCAGTGTTCGAACCTTAAGGGTTTGCCGGAACCCCACATCCGACATTTGGCGCGCCAGGTAGGGGTGTGCCGTAGTTTCCCTTCCATTAGTTCATCGCTCCATCGCTCCGTCGTTTCCATGGCGGACGCTCGCCGTGCTCGAGCTAAGCGTCGGGCTGCCCTCTCCGTCCGCGTCACTCAGATGGCTCCCGTCGGCGGGCCACCTCGTCGTTCTCCGTCTCCCGCGCCAACGCTGCCACAGGCCCGGCGGGGAACGAGCAGCAGGCGTCCTCGCTGCATCCTTTGATGCGGCAGGACGGCCGCACCGCTACTCCATCGCTAACCCCTGCCGGTTCTTTGTCTCACGCGCACCGCACTCCCATGGAGGCACGAGCCGCGCTCATCGCGGCGAACGAGCTCCTGCGCTACCGCCCCCTCGACGACCTCTACGAGGAGTGGCTCGACCACGTCGCCGAGCTCGTCCACGCCGCAGGGGGCTCTCCAGCACCGTCCCACTCTCTGCCTCCCCCTCAACTAGCCGCGGCCGACGGGGCTCATGGCATGCCTCCACCACCTCAGCCCCAAGACGGTGCCTTGACACCAAGGCGCGCGCCTCCGCGGCGTGATCCACCGCGCCCGGCGCCAGCGCGAAGAAAGAAGCTGCCAAGAAATCCCGCGGCCGCGAGAAGCTGCACCAGCGCTCCCCGCGCCACCTCGTCAAGACCGCGCACCACTCGCAGCAGCGCAGCGCGAACCTCGTCAAGACCAAGCTCCACCTCAGAAGCGGGCCCCGGCAACCACGGCCGGCTGCCGCGCCTTCACCCCCGAGCGGCGTAGTGTCGCCTGGCCAGGCAAGTTCAAGCCAGATCTGCCTCCTCGCTACGACGGCACCGCCGACCCCGCGGAGTTCCTGCAGCTCTATGAGCTGAGCATCGAAGCGGCCAACGGCGACGAAAAAGTCATGGCGAACTGGTTTCCCATGGCTCTCAAGGATGGAGCCCGCTCCTGGCTCCTGAACCTGCAGCACGGCTCGATCTCCTCCTAGGACGAGATGCGCGACCGCTTCGTCGCCAACTTCCAGGGTACTCGCGATCGCCCACTGGCCGCGGGTGATCTACGCCACATCAAACAACAACCAGGAGAGACCTTCCAGAAGTACATCCAGCGCTTCAACAACACCCGCCTCAAGATCCCCAAGGTCACGGACGAAGCCATCATCTCCGCATTCTCAGATGGCATCCGTGACGTCAAGATGAAGGAAGAGCTCGCTATCCACGAGGAGCTCTGCACATCTCAGGAGTTGTTCAACCTGGCGACCAAGTGCGCAAGAGCTGAGGAGGTGCGCCTCTCTCTCCTCGAGCTGCCAGCCGCAGGAGCGGAGGAGAAGAAGGCCAAGGCCAAGGACGTGAAGCGCAAGGAGGCAGCTGTGCTCGCAGCGGAGCCCGACACCAAGCGAGGCAGAGATCAGCTCGAGTCATCCAAGAACGGCCGACCGTTCTGCGCCTTCCACAACCTGAACACCCACAACACCAGCGACTGTCAAGAGCTCAGAGCCATACGGGAAGGACGCTACGGTCGACGCCCCGAGCGCAACGACCGGGGCTACGGCCGCGGAGGGGGACGTGGAGGCGGACGCTGGGACGACTGTGGTCCGCGCCAGGAGTGGCGCGACCGGCCTCGTGAGGACCGCTGGCAGGACCAACCTCGCGAGGGCGCCTGGAGGGACCAGCCTCATGAGGATCGCCCCCAGGGCAACACCGGTCTTCCCCCGCTGCCGCCACCAAGAAGGAACGACGACCACCATCAGGACGAGGGGACTGGGGGCTTCCAGGAGCCACGTGCGATCGCCTGCATCTTGGGCGGTGCCCAGGCCCCAGCCTCTCAGCGCATCTTCAAACAGTTCGCTCGCGAGGTGAACGCGGTGCTCCCCAAGCTCGAGGCCACGCGCCCGCTCAGGTGGTCCCAATGTGGCATCACCTTCAACTCGGCGGATCAGCTCAAGTGCGCAGCCACCGCTGGCGCCCTCCCTATGCTGTGCTCCCCGGTCATCAGCAATGTGCAAGTCACCAAGACTCTCATCGACGGTGGCACATGGCTCAATGTCCTGTCCGTCAACATGTTCGACAACCTCCAAGTGCCATATGAATAGCTCCAGCCAACCAAGCCTTTCTCAGGAGTGACCGACGGTTCCACCACACCGATAGGGCAGGTCCGCCTGCCTGTCACCTTCGGGGAGCGCAAGAACTACCGCACCGAGCTCATCGACTTCGACGCCGCGCACATCCATCTGTCGTACAATGCCATCCTCGGGTATCCAGCCCTGGCCAAGTTCATGGCAGTCACTCATCATGGCTACAACGTTCTCAAGATGCCAGGAAGCGCAGGAATCATCACGGTCCCGTGTGAAGAAAGAGATGCGGTGTGCTCCCTCGAGCGCGCCTTTCAAGCCGCAGCGATTGACGACCCCGACAGCAGAAGCGAAGGCCCTCCGAAGACCATCCCCAAGAAGAAGCTGTCGCGCCGCGCAGGACCCCAGGAGGATGGCGTCGCGGCAGGAGCCTCGTCAGGATCAACGCCCGCTCCAGGGGCGCCTCCCTCCATCGCATAGGAAGGCGCTCCCGGCGCCCTCCTTGGGCAGGGCTTGGGGGCTCTCTTCTGGAGGGCCTCAGACCTTGCCAACCTCACGAGGGAGGCGCTTGGGCACCACTTGGAAGCGTGCCTCGCGGCACATTTTCCTCAGGAGAGCACAGGGCAAGGAGTGCCCACCACCCAGGAGTTCATCACCAAGACCACCCAGGAACTGCAAGAAGCAAGAGCCATGCGCGGCCACAGCCGCTCACAACACGCAGATCCCCATCCAGGCGAGGATGCCGGGCTGCGTGTCTGCGTCGACGTCCCAGGGCTCAACATGGCCGCATCTCAGGAGCGCTTCTGGCCATCGCGTGTGGGCCGCTCCGAGGGCCCACCACACAGCTACCTTCGCATGCCCTTCGGCTTGCCGAGCGTGGCGTCGTCCTATCAGTGCAACATGCGGCAAGTCCTGGCGGCTCAGGAGGCCAGGTTCCACGCCGTCCTAGAGGAGATGGGGACGGTCTTCAGGGAACCTCCTGAACCCCCAGAGCCTCCCGAGGCGCAGGGTCTCGGTGGTTCATGAGGAGTCATTTCTTCGACGCGCGCCTTCAGCTGCACCAACTCTACTTCGTCTACAGAACCAGGTGACATCTTCCAAGTTCGTTTAAGCTGGGAGTGCCCCTCGGGCTGCACTATTCCCAGGCCACACGGGTTCATCCCTGTGGCATGTATCCCTTTTGCTTATGTCTTTAGCTTACCTTGCTGGGGGCGCCACTCGGGCTGCATCATCCCCAAGCCGCTCGGGCTGGACCTGGTGGCATGTATCTTCCTGCATTTATCCAAGTTGATCTGCTCTCCATGCTTAACCTGCCAACTGCTATCGCCTGCCCGATTGCCGCCCGCCACGGGTCGGTTCATCCTATGCAATTCGCTTGCACGTTAAAAGGGGGGCTCCTGAGCATTGCGACTCAGGAGCTCTTACTGGCTCTCCAGCCCTCACCCCCTAGCCTTGACCACGGCATCGCGACCTGGCATACCAGCGGCGGTTGAGCTCGCTCGAGGGCCAGGACCTGAGGACGTAGAGTGCTTGCATCTAACCGCCTTGCTGGAACACACAGTCACCAAGACTCAAGACCAGGCGCAACCCGCCTTGAGGTAGGGCCTCATGAGTCCCGTGCTGGCTCACGAGTGCCCAGATACACCTCGCGGCCCTGCCGTGCAAGCCACGTGTCAGGGCGGGGCTGTACACGCCCCGGGGGCTCCTCCCGGAGGGGGCCCCCATCCCACGCCCAAGTGGAAGCACCATGCTCCGCACTGGCTGTCGACACTGCCGAGGAGCGACTATGCCCGTGCACAAGCGGGAGCACTATGCTCTGTGCTGGTGATAAACAACTGAGGGCGACCCCACGGTCGTGCCAACCTAAGGGAGCCCAGAGCTCAAAGCCCAGCCTTACCGCAACGCCTTCCCTCGGGAGAGCCGCGCATGGGGGCTGGGCACGGGGGCGGCGCTCGGGTCACGCCCAAGCGCACGCCACCTAACCAGGTCCCCCGGAACTGGGCATCGCGCGCCCCTCCCGAGGCCTCGACGAGGGCAGGTATGGGAATTGTTTGCACGTCAAGGGGGACTCCTGAGCATCACGACTCGGGAGCCTAACTGGTCACGTAGCCCCTCACTCCTTGGTCCGCCCTGGTCTCCGGTCGGCCCAATGGCGGTTGAGGTATGCGCGGGGCCAGGCTCTGCCGACGTAGAACATTAATCTATCCCCATGAACTCTCCCTATATGCTGTTTGCGCGTCAAGGGGGACTCCTGAGCATCACGACTCAGGAGCCTAACTGGTCACGTAGCCCCTCACTCCTTGGTCTGTCCTGGTCTTCGGTCGGCCCAATGGCGGTTGAGGTATGCGCGGGGCCGGGCTCTGCCGACGCAGAACGCAAAGTAAATAGGAAGGAAATCGCAAAATCTCAAAGCAAATATTACAAGCATATTGTCCTCACAATACCAAATGAAAAGTCTAAACGCCTCCACGAGGCCTGATACATGTCGCAGGAACGGAACGGGAAGAATGGCCGCAGGGCACCTCTAGGCGTCGCCGTCGCCTGTGGGAGGCGCTCCCCCGTGAGCGGTTTTGTCTTCACCTTCACCACCAGCCCCAAGGTCGACGACGCCGGACAGAGGAGCGGAGACAAAGCCGCGGAACCTCCTCAACAAGGCCCCCACCTGATCCTGCACGGTCGCGGCAGCCGCCTCGTATTGATCTTCAGCTACAGGCTCCAGCAGCTCGTCAAGGCAAGCGTTGGGGTCGCGAAGGTGCAGGTGGCTAAAGACGCGAGTCAGCGCGGCTGAAGACAGAACGCGAGCTTCTACCTCCGCCATGGGACCGAGACCATCAACGACCTCCTCAAGCGCATTCACCACGAGAGGAAGCAGCTGGGCGGGGCCGTCCTCGTCGGTGTCCAGAGGCTTCTCGAGGCCATGCTCGTAGAGCGTCTTCAGCGCCTTGCGAGATCTCTTCTCGAGATCGGCAAAGGCCACGCGGTCTTCGGCCAGGACTCGCACCTTGGCATCAAGATCGGCCTCCCTCGTCCCCATCTTCCGCTCCAACTCTTCCAGCCGATTGCGCTCGGCGGCCTGCTTCTTCCCCAGCTCCGCCAACTCAGCATCACGGTTCTTGACGGCTTCCTCCCGGGCCTTCATCTCCTCCTCCTTCGCTTGGCGGCAGCGCACCTCTTCGGCGTGCTTGTCGCGCAGGCTCTGCAGCTCGCCCTCCAGCACTTGGCAGTGGTCACGGGCCGCCTTGGCGTCTTTTAGCGCCGCCTCACGATCGGCTGAAGAGCTGGCGGCTCCTTGCTTCTCCTTATCGGAAGCCGCAGCAGCCTGGCCCAGCGCCGCGCGAACTGCCAGGTCGGAGTAAAGCCAGCCAGAGGCCAACTCCAGACGCCCGGCTAACAGGCGCGGGTCCGCGCTCAGGAGATCCGCCTGCAGCTGGGTCATCTCCGAAAGGGCACGCGCCAGGACGGCAACAGGAGCAGAAGAGCCAGGGAGTGGAGGTGCAGCAGTGGGAGGAAGCGACATCGTCACCAGGGCTTGGGAGACCATGGGTTCCGGAGCAGCTGGGACCTCATCAGCTGCGCCAAGTACCGGCACCTCCGGAGCCAGCGGGGCCATGGGGGCTGACTCCACGCGGCGATGTTCCTCTTGGCCTCGCGAGGACGATCGGGCCGGGGAGATGCGGGCGCTGTTGCCCCGTTTCTCCGCGGGAGGCACGGCCGCTGCGTCTTCCTTCCTCCTCTTCGTCGAAGATGTCGGCCTGATCAACCAGGGGCGAGTATCAGGAGACAACGAGTACAAACAAGGACAAGGCGAAGCTTACGACACTTACCGATCCACTGCAATGTATTCCACTGACCGCTTGGGAAGCTTGAAGCCTGACAGCTTCGGGACCTGAGGGGCAGGCGTTCGGGCTCCGGCGGCGCCAGGCGGAGTAGAGGCGGAGCCGGAGCCAGCCCCAGGAGTTGCCAAGGCGGAGGCGGCACCGTGGGCTACCAGCGACGACCTACCCTTCGTCGGGATGAGGGGTTGCTCCCTCTCCCCTTGGAAGGCGTCGGCCTTGGCATCATCAGGAAGGGCGCGGAGAATCTCGGCCTTGCTCAGGGGGGAAGTCTCCCCCACCTCTTCCAGGGTCTTCTCCGAGTCCTCCTCCTCTTCTCCCTCTCGCGGGACTCACCGGAAGACACCTCAGCCGGTTTCTGCGCCGTAGGAACTCCCGGAAGCATTGGCGGCACCAGCCCGCGCGCATCAAAAGTCGGCCTGGAGGCGACAAATTCCTCCCGGTCCCTGCGTTGGAAAAGGGGAACGAAGGTGCTAGGCGGGTACTCCTGGTTGTCCCCGACTATGAGGTGCAGGACGGCATCCAATTCATCACCAGGCAGGTCCCCTGGCCTCAGGCGGGTCTTGTTCTCCTCTTCTTCAAGCTCCCAGAGGGGGCGCACGCGCCTGGACTGGGGCAACCCATAGCATCAAGAACTCCCTCAGGAGCATCGCCCCCGTTACCTTGGCCGCCCTCGCGTTGCCCGGCCTTAGGTCGGTCATCATCTGCCCCAACACCAACGATGCCCGCTCGTCGACAAGCTCCGCCTTGGGCCACCCCCTGTTGGGAGGGGGCGCCGCTGTTGGCAACGCCAGACGCGGGTCGGCGCGCTGGGCATCCATCATGACCCATTTTCGATCGGATGTTGTCGGCCCTCTTCCCGGTGCTCGAGATCGAGTTGGCCTTGCTGCATGCAATGAAATTAGCGCACCCGGAGGTGTGCTCACCGCTGACGCGGAGGAAGAAGAAATGGCGAAGGAGCGCCACGGACGGCATAACGCCCAGGTACGCCTCACAGTAGTAGGCAAAGATGGACAGGAGGAGGACAGAGTTGGGATGGAGATGCAACACCTGCAGCCCGTAGTGGTCGAGGACTTCATAAAAGAAATCAGAGAAGGGAGGGACCAACCCGACGGCGATGCTGCTCGAGAAGAAGGGGAAGAAGGTGCTCCCCTCAGGCTCCGGCTCGTCGGACGAGAGCCGGAGCTCCGTCTTCCCCCACTCATTGCTCTCGCCCGCCGTCAGCAGGCGCACGGAGGCGAGGCTCTTCTCCGTGACGGTGGGCGCCTCGAGGGCCGGCTCATACCAAGTCAGTGCTGAAGAAGTCTTGACTTTGCGCGCCGCCATGGGCGGCAGATGCAGGGCAAGGATGGAACAGATCTGGAGATAGCGGCGGCAAAGAGCGAGAAAGGGGATCTGGAGCAAGGCAAGGAAGAAGCAATGAAGGAAAGAAATGCCCGCGCCAGCCTTTGTCAGGGCAAGCAGTTGCCGAGGCAGAGTGGGGAAGCGGAGACGCCCACGTCCAATCAACCTCCATGCGTCAAGCGAGGCCGCAGGCTTTGGGGGCCCGCGGTGCTCCGAACTTGACCCTTGGCTTCACCGCGAAGCCAAGCCCGAGCGCAGCTTGGGCCCGGGGGCTACTGTCGGCGTTCTAGGAACGGGGGTCCCCAGACTTGCCTGCCTGCGGCCCACAGCGTGGCTAAGCAGCAGGCCGTACGGCCCATCTTCATCAACAAGGCACCCAAGACCCTCGCGAGGCGGACGACGCAAGACCTCCTCTGGAGTGGCCTAGCCAGGCAGGCTCACGAGGAGCGGAGATATCAAGGTGAGGCAAACCTCACGAGGCTCTTGTGACGTGAGCCATGACGAACGGCACCAGGCGGGCGCCAGCGCGCGCAGCGTCCTTATTTCCTCTTTGGTGCTAAGGAGGCCAGCGCAGGCGAAGAGTACCGAGGCATCAGGCAAAGGTTGCCATATTGGTGCAACGAGACCAAGACCAGGAGGACGGCAAGCCGGAGGTCATCATGGAGCCCAAGACAACGTCATCACCAGAGCTTTTTGCAGGCGAAGACCGCTTTTGTCAGGATTGCTTGTACTAGCTGTCCCCCTTCAAATTTGCCCACCGTTGTTGGCTCCCTTCCCGCTTGATATTTGGGAAGAGGACCAGGGCCTCTATAAATAGGACTAGCCACCATAGTAGGAGGCAACTGATCTGGAACGGGTTCAGATCATCCTCAACTACACAAGCACAAGAACACCTCAACCTCAGGAGGCTGTTCTTCCCTTGTACTGTTCATCATCAGCCCAAGAGGCAATCCACCACCACCACACTGGAGTAGGGTATTACACCACAACGGTGGCCTGAACCAGTATAAACCTCGTGTCTTTTGTGTTGCGAGTTTGTCGAGTTTGTCCGCGAGATCTTAGCAAGCCAGAGCATGGATCGGTAGGAGGGAAATACTTCGCGCGCACCCCAGTGTTCGAACCTTAAGGGTTTGCCGGAACCCCACATCCGACATCTTGTATTCATCGAGCATCGTCCGAGCCATCTCAATGAGTGTTCTGTTCTTGCGCTCCACGATGCCATTGTGCTGAGGTGTGTATGGAGCGGAGAACTCATGAGTGATTCCCAATGTATCCAAGTAAAGGTCGAGGCCGGTGTTCTTGAACTCTGTGCCATTGTCGCTTCTGATATGCTTGATCTTGACGCCATAGTTGTTCATGGCACGGTTGGTGAAGCGTCTGAAGACATCCTGCACTTCAGTCTTGTAGAGAATTATATGCACCCACGTATATCTTGAATAATCATCAACAATGACGAAGCCATAGAGACAAGCAGTAGTAGTGAGAGTAGAGTAGTGAGTAGGGCCAAATAAGTCCATGTGTAGCAGCTCGAAGGGTTGAGATGTCGTCATGATTGTCTTCGAGGGATGCTTGGCCCTTGCCATCTTTCTAGCTTCGCAGGCACCGCATAAGTGATCCTTCTTGAACTTGACGCCCTCGATGCCTATGACTTGCTTCTTCTTTGCGAGAGTGTGTAAGTTCCTCATGCCAGCATGCCCTAGCCTCCGATGCCAGAGCCAGCACTCTGAAGCTTTTGCTAGAAGACATACGGCAAGCTGTGGTCCTGCTGAGAAATCTACCATGTACAAGTCATCCTTTCGATACCCTTCAAAGACTAGAGACTTGTTAGATTCCATTAGTACAAGGCAACGATATTTTCCAAATATCACAATCATGTTCAAATCACAAAGCATTGAGACAGACATTAAGTTGAAACCAAGGGATTCAACAAGCATCACTTTATCCATGTGCTGATCCTTTGAGATTGCAACTCTACCTAGACCCAATACCTTGCTTTTACCAGTGTTAGCAAATGTGATGTGACTCTTGTCAGATGGACGTAAAGTTGAGTCCATGAGAAGACTTCGATCACCAGTCATATGATTAGTGGATCCGCTGTCCATAATCCATTCTGAAGCATGAGGTGTCATACCCTACAATATAGTTAGGGGGATAGGCTTCACCAAGAGTATTGTGAAGCATAAACATTTGACGCACAAGAGGATTATCAAAGCTCAGATCAAGATTAGGACTGATAGGATGATTGTCAAGCGATTCAGGAACAAAATACATAGTGAGACCATTTGGGCATTTGATCTTGCGCCCTACAAGATGTTTTAGGTCCCCAGCATTAGCATCAGACGCCTTTGATTTCCGGCTGGAGACCTTTCCCTGCAAAAGAAAGTTAATTCTTCTTAACCACCCACATCTTCAGGGGTGGCTTAGAAGCAATGAGTCTAAGTGCAGCATCTGAGAACTTCGGCTTTGGAGCCCTAGCAAATAGCCTTGCAGGAGATGAATGATACTCATATGAATAAGCAGAAAAGTTCTTAGTTTTATGAACATAGCGGTTTGAAGAAACACACTCATATTCATAAGTTTGAGTATGATTTCCCTACAAAACGTTGGCGTTAGGGTGACTCAGGTGAGTCCTCTGTCTGTATGAAGCCTTTGGACCATATGAAGCCTTTGGTCTGGGGTTTGTCTTCTTCCCAGGACGTGTCATGATTACATTCACTGGAAGATTCTCAAGACAACTTTTGGGAACCCAGATCTTCTTCATAGGTGGTCCATTCCTGCAGTTAGTACCAATGTACCTGGCAAACACTTCATCATTCTGATTCTTAAACAGTTTATAGTTTGCATCAAAGGATTCATCAATGATAATAGGGTTAGGACAAGTGAAGCCAGATAAGGTGGATGGATCCACTGAAGGTCCCTTTGCAGGAACCCATGTGGCTTTCGGGTACTGCTCAGGCTTCCAGTAGGAGCCATCAACATTCATTTTCCTCTCGAACCCAACACCCTCTTTCCTAGGGTTTCGGTTTAGAATCTGCTTTTTGAGGACATCGCACAGTGTCTGATGCCCTTTGAGACTTTTGTACATCCCTGTTTCAAGCAATGTCTTCAACCTAGCATTTTCATCAGCAATAGTAGTGGTATCCTCAGCAGAGGGGTTATTTACCACATCAATAGTTGAAGATATTGCAACAGTAGCAGCAGTAGAACATTCAGCAACAGAAGTAGCGTTATCACACTCAGGGCATTTTGGACATGGTGGTTCAAATCCTTCCTGAGCGGGACTGATCTGTTGAGCGCGAAGTGACTCATTCTCTTTTTGAAGATCTTCATGAGCCGCTCTCAATTTCTCAAGCTCTTGCTTCCTTTGAAGATAATCATAGGAAAGCTTTTCATGAGTGGTTGAGAGCGTTTCATGACGACTTTCAAGTTCCTGGTACTTAACATGAAGATTTTTTATGTCTTCAATTAAGGACTGAGATTGGGTCATTTCCACGTCCAACAGGTCATTGCTTTTGTCTAACAGTTTTTGAGTGTGTTCCATAGCTTTCTATTGTTCAGTTACAATTTTAGCAAGTGTTTTGTAGCTGGGTTTGGATTCACAATCAGAGTCATCTTCACTTGATGTTTGAAAGTAAGCATCGCATGATTTTACCTTGGCACCACGTGCCATGAAGTAGTAGGTGGGAGCAGAGTTGTCCTTGTCATTAGCATCAGCGTTGGTGACGGGGCCATTCTCTTCAGTGTTGAAGATGGACTTGGCAACGTAGGCTGTAGCTAGAGCCAGACTTGCAACGCCAGGGTCGGACTCCTCCGCAGACTCCACCTCCGCCTCCTCTGAAGCAGACTCCTCCTCTGAATCCATCTCCTTGCCAACAAAAGCACGAGCCTTGCCAGATGAGCTCTTCTTATGTGATGAAGACTTGGACGAAGACTTGGAAGAAGACTTTGAGGATCTCTTCTTCTTGTCATCAGAATCATATTCCTTGCTGTTCTTCTTCTTCTTGTTCTCATTGTCCCACTATGGACACTCAGAGATGTAGTGTCCAGGTTTCTTGCACTTGTGACATGTTCTCTTCTTGTAGTCATGAGTGGAAGCTTCATCATTTCTTGAGCTGGATCGTGAAGACTTTCTGAAGCCCTTCTTCTTAGTGAACTTCTGGAACTTCTTCACAAGCATAGCAAGCTCCTTTCCAATGTCTTTAGGATCACCAGAACTGCAGTCAGATTCTTCTTCAGATGAGGAAACAACTTTTGCCTTCAAAGCGCGAGTTCGGCCATAGTTTGGACCATAGATATCTCTTTTCTCAGATAGCTGGAACTCATGTCTGTTGAGCCTCTCAAGTATGTCAGACGGATTGAGTGTCTTGAAGTCAGGGCGTTCTTGTATCATCAGGGCAAGGGTGTCGAACGAGCTGTCAAGTGATCTCAGGAGTGTCTTGACGATTTCATGCTTGGTGATTTCAGTGGCGCCGAGAGCACGAAGCTCATTTGTGATGTCAGTGAGGCGATCAAACGTGAGCTGGACATTCTCATTGTCGTTTCTCTTGAAGCGGTTGAAGAGGTTGCGAAGAACACTGATCCTTTGATCTCTCTGGGTTGAGACGCCTTTGTTGACCTTGGAGAGCCAGTCCCAGACTAGCTTCGACATTTCTAGAGCACTCACACGGCCATACTGTCCTTTGGTCAGATGACCACAGATGATGTTCTTGGCAGTAGAATCCAATTGAATGAACTTCTTGACATCAGCAGGGGTGACACCTTCACCGGTCTTGGGAACACCATTCTTGACGACATACGAGAGGTCGACATCAATGGCTTCAAGATGCATGCGCATCTTATTCTTCCAGTAGGGATATTCAGTTCCATCGAAGATGGGGCACGCAGCGGAGACTTTGATTATCCCTGCAGTCGACATAGCTAAAACTCCAGGTGGTTAAACCGAATCACACAGAACAAGGGAGTACCTTGCTCTGATACCAATTGAAAGTGCTAGTTATCGACTAGAGGGGGGTGAATAGGCGATTTTTATGAAAGTCTTTAAAACATGGGAGTTTCGAAGACAAACAATAGAAATGAACCTATTGACATGCAGCGGAAGGTAGACTACACTAGACAAGCCATAGACAAGTATTCAATGAAGTGAAAGCACGAAGACTAATAGCAGCTAGGTAGTGGTGATCAGGATGGAAGATGGTATGAAGCCAAACAACAATAGTAGTCACACAGTGAAGTCAAACAGGTAGTGCAAACAGGCAATGACTTCACAAAGACAAACTATAGGTAAAGAGAGGGAGAGGATAGAACCAGTCACTTGGTGAGGACAAGGATTTGTTGGACCAGTTCCAGTTGCTGTGACAACTGTACGTCTGGTTAGGGAGGCTGAGATTTAACTCAGAAGACCCTATCTTCACCTTATTCCCCTTGAGCTAAGGACACCCAGTCCTCACCCAATCACTCTGGTAAGTCTTCAAGGTAGACTTCCAAACCATCACAGACTTCGTTCACCGGCGATCCACAATGACTCTTGGACGCTCAGAATGTGACGCCTAACCGGCTGGAGGATTCACAGCCCTCAAGTGTAACAAGTCTTCAGGTCACGTGGACAGAAAGACTTCAGTGATGCCTAACACTCTTTGGCTCTGGGTGTTTGGGCTTTGTCCTCACAAGGATTTCTCTCTCTCAAAAGCTTTGGAGGTGGGTTGCTCTCAAACGACAAAAGCCGTGCACTAACTCTGAGCAGCCAACAATTTATGGTGTAGGGGGTGGGCTATTTATAGCCACTAGGCAACCCAACCTGATTTGTCCAAAATTACCCTGGGTCACTAAGGAACTAACACGTGTTCCAACGGTCAGATTTCAAACACATGTGGCAGCTTGACATGGGCTACAAGTAAAGCTGACTCATCCAACTCTGGAAAAGATTTGCTCTCATTGTTTGTGACACCCAAAACTTTATTTGGCTTTTTCAAAAAATTTATTTGACTTGAGGGAGGTGATTTAAATTTTCTTCTAAAGAACTCTCCCTCTCAAAATATCTTCTTTTGTGACAAGTGTTTTTGTTTTGGGATTCACCCAAGACTTGATTTTTGGTCTTGGAAGTTTTCCTTTTTATTTGGACTCAAAACCAAAATGCCTTTCACTTGGGAGATTTTCCTTTTGAAAATTACTTTAATAAATCCTATGGCTTTTGGATTGTTTCTCTCCACTTTCAAAAATCCCTCTTGCCATGACCCAAGTGCAAATCCTCTCCCATAAGCCTTTCCTCATCTTTGGATCATGATGTGCTTCAGATCCAGCAAGTTGAACCTCTCCATATAAATATTTCCATTTATTTCTTATCAAAAACAATTTCTGCCTCCTATTCTAGCTCTTGAAGATTTACAAAGGAGCTACCCTTTCTGTTTTGATTTTTGCCCCCAAACCAATTTCCCTAGCTAGTCCTTTGAACCCTCAACCAAGATCCATGAAGATCCACTGGTCTTCAGTTCAAATTTTTCAAACTACACCTGCTGCAAGTTTGGACCAGATTTGCCAAATTTGATGAAATTCATTCAAATCCTTCTCCTAAAAATCTGAGAAAAATCAGGCAGCCTCTGGGTGCATTGAGAGGTCACCTCACCAAGTCCCAGCTCCAGGAAAAATTTTCTTCTTGCCAAATCATTTCATCGAACACCTACTGGACACTGTCTCTATAATGTTCAGTCAAGTTCAGTTAACAGTGTCTGAAACTACTGTCGTTTCTTCAGTGTCCGTTGTCGATCTCGCCAGTGCCCCGGCGTCGCCGTGCTTCCTGTCCCCTCCCCCTTGTCCTCTGCACCGCACGAGCGCCTGGAAGGTTGCGGGCGTCGGCGACAAGAAGGAGGAGGTGCGCCGCCCCGTGACCGACGCCAGCGGCGGCTTTGCGGCCGCCAGAGAGAGGCGCAGCGCAGACGGCGCCGTCCAGCGCCGCCCAAGCCACCGGAGGTCGCCGCGTGGTCTTCCACTCCCCCGTGCGCGCTGCCACCCTCGTCGTGAACCGTTGGGCGCGGAGCGCGCTCTCTGCCACTGTCGTGCCCGTACGGCCACCCCGCCGTGGACCGGCGCCATTACGCCAAGACCGACCGGGATTAGCGGGGGAACGGCACCAGTACGCCTCACTGATGCTGCCTGGCCACTCAAACTCCTTACCAAGCCACTGCCTCGCCGTAATTGCTCGCCGGAGCGACCCCGTTCACGGCCACTCCCTCGAGCCGCCTATAAATAGAGGCCCCGAGCACCACCTCGAACCCACACCACCTCTGCACACCTCCAACGCCCCGCCTAGCCACTGGGAGAGCCCCGAGGGAGCCTTCTTCCTCAACTCCGGCCGCCACGACCCGCCACGGGATCCAGCTCGATTCACTCCCGTGCGTGCATCCCTAACCCCCAGCTCTTGCCAGTAGCTCTCTAGTGCATCCACTCTTCTGACCCGCGCTTCAATTCGGAGTTTGCAGCATCACCGGAGTTCCCCACCATTGCCCGAGCCGCCGTCCGCCGGAGAAAGTGTCACCGTCGACGTGGTGCTCTCCGACGACCAAGTCCACCACCCACCGACGCGGAAGGACACGCTGAACCTCTTGGTACACTCCGATCTCCCTGACTCGCCGTGGTTCGACGCCGGCAACCACCGCAGCCTTCGGGCGCCGGCAAGGATTTGAACCTGACATGTGGGACCCCCACGTCAGCCTCTCTTCTTTCTCTCCCCGAAGCGTTTTCTGTTGGCGCCTTCGGGCAAGTACGTTTTCTCTGTGGGCTGGCGCGTTTCTATTCGAACCGTTTTCTGTTTTCTCAGTTAAGTCCCTGGTTCTTTTCTGTTTCATCACAGATTAGTCCCTGGACAAAAACCCTTATAACTTTTTAATAAAAAGTGATTTTTGAGTGATTGTTTTTCTGACAGTCTTATATTTTTGTCTAGTTTTTTATAGGATTTATTTGGAAAAAATTTGAGACAACTTTTATGCACGCGTTGGTTTTCACGTTAGTATGCATTTTCGCTATACCGTAGGTTTCGGAAGAGGTGACGGAGCCGCGAACTTCGCCGAGCTAGACTCCAACTTCTCTGAACCAGGCAAGCATGTTTGAACCTTTGATATGATAGGTGTTTTGCATGTTTGCTTGAAAGGTTGTGCATGGCATATGAGCATCGGTGAGTATCTCGTTGCATGTAAGGCAACTACCCATATGTTCCGAAGTTACTATGATCTCTGATGAGAGATGGCCTAGTCATGTGGTGACATGAAGGGCAGTAAGGTGGTACTGTTGTAGCATGCCAGCCTTACGTCATCCGATTAATTCCGACGTTAACGTGGACGGAGTCACGTTATCGTTCTTTCCCCTTCCGTGCTACCACATGTCTTCTGCCAGAATACGGTTTAGTAAGTTGGTAACCTCTTTCCGTGTACACACCAATTAGAGGGGCCGGGATGAGGGTTCCATGGCCCTGGATTAAAGCCAGTCATCCGGTCAGGGGGCATGGGTGTTTCCGGTTGGGACCGAGAGGGGGGCACCCCTTAGAGCGCGCGAATAGAAATTTGATCCCATGCTACGCGAGGTTGTAGCCTCCCCGTCTCAAGGTTTTTCTTGAACGTTGTCGAGGGTGATTCCTTGCTTCGGAATGTTGAATGGGTGTGTACTGGTTAGATGTGTTTCTTCCAAAACACCGTAAACGGAACTAGTCCCCGTGACTACTGAAATCCGTTGGCTGTGGTTAAAGTACAAACTCTGCAGAGTCAAATCCTTCCGAGTCATCGTATCCATGGTCAAGGACCGTGATCAGTGAACCCATATCTATGTCAAGTCCTCGTGGTATTATCCCCGGTAAACAAACTTGAGTGGTAAACTTGGTTAAACATTATTCCTGTGGATGGACTAACCCTGTTGTTTACTTCATACCTAATTATGCCCTTGAAATGTTTTAAATTCTTGACTTGCTGAGATATCAAGTTATGTAATATAAGCCCTTTCTGTGATGTCGCTCAGACGTCCGACTGTGGCATGTTTGTCTTTTACTTTCAATATAAGCCCTTTATGTGATGTCGCTCAGACGTCCGACTGTGGCATGTTTGTCTTTTACTTTCAATATAAGCCCCTTTATGTGATGTCGCTCAGACGTCCGACTGTGGCATGTTTGTCTTTTACTTTCAATATAAGCCCTTTATGTGATGTCGCTCAGACGTCCGACTGTGGCATGTTTGTCTTTTACTTTCAATATAAGCCCTTTATGCGATGTCGCTCAGACGTCCGACTGTGGCACGCACTGTCATTTATTTTCTATTACAAGCCCTTTATGTGGTGTCGCCTTGACGCCCGACTGCGGCATTGTTATTCTTGCATTTTCCTCTCGAGGAGTCATTCAGACACTCGCTTGGCCCTCAGTATTTATTTTGGGATTTCGGGAGGACTACCGCCCGATTCCTCTTTTATTTCCCATGCAATATTATCTCTATGTCTGAATGCACTTGTTAACCTGTCCATATGCATCATGTTTACATTTGTTATATCTTAAGTCCGAACTGTCTTGCGAGTACTTTCATAGTACTCACCTGGCTTGTTGATTTGGCCAGATGTTGACGAAGGCGATCTCTTGGGTGAAGAGTTTGATAGTGAGTCCGACGCCTAGAGGAATCCCAGTCAGTCCCGTGCGATCCTGGATATTGGTCACTTGTATTATATACGCTTCCGCCACCCGCAATAAGTTTCCTCGAGCCTCACTCCGACGCTCGAAGAGTTGTTAGTTTTCAGGAGTCATATCACCCACATCGCGGTGATATTTCCACCACCACTTCTATCGTGAGTTAGTAGTTATGCCACCCTATCCGCCATTATGTTTTAATGGCGTGCATGTAATAAATTGTTGGGCAGTCTCCGCTCAACCTTGTATTATATTCAGTACTCCTGGTATTTTCTTCTGTGACCAAGATATTGTCTACCAGTGAAAAGAAATTCTTCTTTACTGGTCCGTAAAAGGGATTGGTCTCTCAATAAATATTTTTATTGCAAAACCGGTCGTGACATTGTCTTCGCTCGAAGACATAGGATTTGGTTGAGCATCACATCAGTCACTCTGACTTTGTTCACTGGGACCCCACTTAACAGTACGGTGGTTCCTATGACTCAACAAAGAAGAAAAGGAAACAACGAAACAACTAAGTCTTCACACTCCATAGTCTTCACACGATGTCTTCTCATGTCATAGTCTTCAATGTGAATATCTTCACATACCACCATTATCTTCAATGTCTTCATACATTTTTAGGGGTCATCTCTGGTAGGTAAACCGAATCAATGAGGGACTACTACCTTGTTTTCCTGCAATTCTCACAAACACATTAGTCCCTCAACCAGGTTTGTCGTCAATACTCCAAAACCAACTAGGGGTGGAACTAGATGCACTTACACTTCTCCTCGTTCTGCGAGTTGACGGGACACATCAAAAGTACTCCAGTGTATAGAGCCTTGCCTCTAAGGTAGGCCCCACATGGTTTGCCTCTTTTTTAACATAACGTGTCAAGTCGCAATTTGTTTGTTCACCCGTGGTAGATGATCCTCCCTCCATCTAGTGGACAACCAGTACACGTGTCAAGTTACCACGTGGGCTGCCTTTTCGTACAGAAATGAGCTCCACCGTGTACCCGCGCGGGAGTGGTTGGGAAAGATACGGGAGTACGTGCGCCATGTGTGCACCTCTTCTCTACGTGCACGTCCCCCACCTACGTGGGTGTGTGTGGGAGGGACTATAGAGATACAAACCTAGACATAAAGACCGCTACAAACATCAATGTTCTGCTTATCACAGATAAGATTGATTAATACCCGTAACAATCCATGTCCTTAACAAAGGGTGCATGCACGTATAGGTTGAGCGTGTGTCTTGCGTCGTGTGCTGTGTGCATGCAGGCGTGCGAGTGTTGCGTGCGTGCAAGGGTACGTTTCAGTGTTGCATGCATGTGTGCGTATGTGCGTGTGTTCGTGAGTGCATGTGTACGCGTCAGTGTTGCATGCCTGCATGCGTGCGTGTGTTCATTAAGTGTACGTGTCAGTGTTGCACGCCTGCATGCGTGCGTGTCTTGCGTGCGTGCATGTGTACGTGCGGGGTGAGGCTACACGTCAGTCGACTGACTTTTTCATCTCTGGTCATTAGATTTTCCAGCCGTTGGATATGAAATCAAGGGCCTACAGTTTATCATCAAACTCCACCCCCCATGAGCCGCCAGTCACCATTGGCCGAACCGCCGGCCCCCACCCCCCGCGGCCAGCCCGCGCCGCCACGCCGCCCCGCCCGCCCCGAAACCACTCCTCACCGCCGGTCCACCGGCGCACCGGCCATCCCTCTAGCCCCCCCCCCCGCGCCGAGCTTTTTCTTCGGCGATCCCACCCCAGCGCCCAATCAACGCGCCCCCCCCCCACCACTGGCGACTGCCAACCAGAGGTCTCACGACTTCGAGTACCCACCGACCACTAATTTATTACCATCTCTGTCCTTCATATACGCGCTGACGGGTGGGCCCTATGGTAATGTGCGCTACTGAATGTGGACCGTTTGACTGGTCAATTGATCGTGTCATCAACAAATTACGGAGCTTTATGGTGAGCCAGTGACCGTATGATCACCCTAAAATGTACTTCGTATTTTATTAACACAGTACAGACTCAAACTACCATTTCTTTCTTTCATATACGGGCTGACAGGTGGGCCCCACGGTTACGTGCCCCGATGGTGCAACACTAATTGCGCCACGTGGAATGTTTGACTGGTCATTTGATTGTGTCATCAACAAAATACGGAGTTGTACGGGTGTGCCAGTGACCGTATAATCATGACATGTATTTTTTAACACGGTACAGACGCAAGGGCTCATATATACGTGCAAGCACTCACTGCTATAAGCGCACACACGCAAACCCTACCCCTATGAGCACCTTCGAGAGAGTGGGCCAGCATATGATCTTGGGATTCTACGAAGTCACCATAGGTGCCTCGTAGTCGAGTGGAACGTCTCCTCCCACTGAACGCACATCGCCGGAAAATACTGAAATTAACCCAGGATAAATGCGAGCACCTGGACTTTAACCCTGGTGGGCTCGAGAAACCACTGTCCTCCTAACCATCCAACCACATGTTGGTTAGCACGACAAAATGTATGTGGTGACCGTGATGAGCTTATTCTAAAGTCCAGTGACCATATCGTGCTTTCGCTTCAAATACAATGACTGTAAGTGTCGTCAACAAAATACGGAGCACGCATCAAATGCAAAGTCCGTCAGTGTCATCAAGAAATTACGGAGACGTATCGTGAGCTAGATACTGTATGATCACCACGAGAATGTATACGGCGACCGTAATGAGCATATTCTGAACTCCAGTAACCGTATAGTGCTTTAGCTTGAAATACAGTGACCGTCATGCGTGAATGTGTCGTGGACATGCATACTTTTAGAGGGCCGAGAGATAGTTTGTGTGCGTATGTGAAAGTGGTGTAGAAAGAGGGGATGTCCGGTGGAGACAAGGAGAGATATGCCTTTCGTTTCTCTTTCCCGTGACTAATATTTTAGGAGAATATATAAACATTCACAATGCAGAACAAATATTTTTGGATGCACCATGCAATTAACTTTCATGTATAACATTGTACTGTTGTATATGCTTATTTTCTTAGTGGCCGATTGCATGTGTGGTGTGGTGGGCACATCATTTCTAGTTGTGGTGGGTCAACATGAGGACTCATGGGTCGGTTCCATCCTATGCCACATAGGTTGGATCGAGACGCGTTATACGAAGACCCATGTGGAGGACTCGGCGTACAACACGAAGCTAGCTACCAGAGTCGCGGAGGACTCTATCCCCACTGGTGATAAGCCGACTATATATGATTTGTAACCCTAAGCCCCCAGTATGTTATAGAATCTTGGGGGCTAGTTCGTCGATAGTATACACACACGCACAATGCCTGGTATTCACGTGTAATTTGTACACACCCCTATCACTAATATACAGTACCAGGAGTAGGCTTTTTCCTCAACTGCAAGGGTCCGAACTTGGGTAAAACCTTGCCTCGTATTACCATCCAGCCTAACAGTCAGGGATATCCTACCGAATGATATGATGGAATCATATCTGCTAACTACTAAGAGAGAGGTGTGTCTGGGGGGGCAATGAAGACCCCAAGGGAGTCTTTTTGGGACTTTTTCCAACAGTTGCCCCTGCCCCGCATCACAGCTTATCTCTATTAGTTCATTGTGCGAGAGAGGCCTAAAGGCGGGAGACACGTAGGCACATATATGTGCGTATAGAGGGCTAGTAGAGACTGTGCGTGTGTATATATGCATGTTAGAGAAATAGTGTTTTCCAACTGAGATTAGTGAAAAGAGTGGTACATAGTAGTCAGAAAGAGAGAGAGATACAGAGAGAGCATGTGCGTGAAACTCCCCTACACCCGAGAGAGATTGTGAGCATGTGTGAAAGAGAAATGCCGATGCATATAAAGTGTGTGCACTTATGCGGTAGATAGAGAGATATATAGCGCGTTTGTGAGAACGGGCCGAGGCATAGTGCATCTACGTGTAAAAGGCGGTTCTACGCATTAAATTAAAATATAAATGGCATTATTATTTTTGGATGAGATCATGAATTTTGCAAATTGCATATGGACAAAAATCGGTCTATGAGACACCCATACTCTATTGAATTCTAGCATGTGCATGTGTTTATTTCATATTATCGATCCATAGAGTGAGAGCGGTTTAAAATACAGGCAATGGATGCTTTTGCAATTCATATATAAACATTAATTAGTGCACTCCATGTTGTTAGTGTGAAGCACTTTATACATTTGTCACTTGCATGGATACATTCCAAATTGCTAGCTACGAAATAGAATGCATGTCGAATTCAACATAAAGGGGGTTTCGAAGATTCGAATTCATAGGAAGTTCATTCATCTATTTGAACCCGAGATATATATATTCATACGCATGTCTAACTTTTTTTTGCAACAAAGGAGATTATATCTGGAACCATGCATGAACTGAGGATATTTTTTAATATATACTCGTGTGCAATGTATATTCAAATGTACCACCTCCATTCCAAAATAATCGTAGCTTTAGGATTTTCAAGAGTAAAGATTTGTGAAGTTTGACAAGTCCTGAATGTTCAATTCAAGAGAACCGAAAACGTTAATGCTTCTGCTCCCAAATATTGAACGAAGCGCCAAATAGGCCTCTGGTCACCCGAAACCGTGCGAGACTAATGTTTGGTGGTAGGAAATTACTGTCCTGACTCTGGCCCGTGTAGCCTATCGGCCCGATGTCCAAAGGTCTAAACCGGGGTAGGTCTGTAACTTCACCAAGACGCCAGTCTCAACTGCCTCCGAGAAGCATTCATACGCCGTGGGCGCCTAAACACCCATGCGCTCGGCCAAAATCTATCCCGCCCACATTTGGGACACCTGAGATTACTGTCCTACCCCCAACCCGCAATATGTCCGAAATTTTAGATGGGGCAAAGTTTGTAACTTTCCCCAAATTTCAAACAAGCGCGTCCCAAACCGAAACATTGTTCCCCCTTAATTCCCCGCCTCCCTCCGTTTCCCCATTCATACTCTGTGGGCGCCAAAACGCCCTCTCCACCAGCCGTGAAACCCCTGCCTCCTCCGTCCTCCACCCCATAGCGCCCAATCCACCGCCGCCCTCCTCCATCATGCCAGAGACGGTACCGCGACGTCGTCGTCCAATGCAACCGCAACCGCAACGCCCTCAAGGACTTAGCAGCTGAAGCCGATGTAGAGCTGCCTCCACGACGCCGACGCCGACGTGCGCCATACCAGAACTACTCCGACCACGCCGTCATGCGCCTCACTGCTGCCGCTCCACTGCCGCAACCGTCCACCGCACCGGAGCTGTTCCCGCTACGCTGTCGTTCGCCCCCTCGGATCTGCTTCCCCGCCGCCGACAGACGGCCACCGCACCACACTCAACAACTTGGCCATGGGTTCGTCCAAGGCTGCACCGTCCTCCACAACTTATCGTTTCCAGCGAACCACAAGAAGATCGTTGGAAAAACAGAAGGAGGACACAGCACTGCCAGCAGAAAGAGGTACTCCTCTTCCCTTATTCATGCAAACCTTACGTCTCTGCTCACACCGTATTCATCCCACGAAAGAAACAAGTTGAGCGCTTCTTACTGCATCTTCTTCATGATACTAAATGCACAAGGTTTCCTCCCTTTACTATTTCACCTTTGCTAGAGGTCAGTAGCCCGCCTGGATTTCAATTCAGGGTCAGTCGAACCGCAATTAAAAGAAGCAGCACCCGCTTAGGCGCGCGGAGCACCTAGTCCACTTGTTCGCCGGGGAAGCGGCGCATCGGTGTCTATCATAGGGGTGTGGGGTGCACGAGCTGCTTGCGCAAGATCTGGAGGTCGGCGGGGCTTGAATGGATTGGTGGGGGCGGTGCCAAGCACGGCGGTGCGGTGAGGTTGAGGGGAGGGCGCAGGCAGGGGACTGGGCCGGTGGTCGCTGCCGTTTCAAGGAAGATCATCAACACTGACTGGCTGGAGGTAGATGAAGGCGATCTGCCCATTCTTTGTACATCGGACGGTGCAGAAAAAATGGACTGGCCTATTTGTTTTCAGTCGAATGTTATTTTCATAGAATCCTATAGTAATTTAGTGTACCATGCATGTTGTAGAGCTATCATATGTCTCCCGTCATTTATTTCTCACCGACCTGCTATCTGCTACCTTTACACTGTAGTAATTGTGCACACACTTCACCCATACTCACACTATTGTTTTTTTATGCATGGGTATTTCAGACTCTGACACAGTGTTGATGAATGCTGAAAAGAAAAGATAGAAGTCGCTCCAGTGTAATTCGAAGATAAGCACTAAGCGTTTCAGCGCTCTAAAGGATGCAGTGTCAGCAGTTGGAGATAGTAAACGTAGCTCTGCAGTTGATGATCTCAATTGCCACACACAACCATCCCAGGTGCTTGCTTTAACTTCGCGCTGTCAAATGTGGTTGCATGTTGCATATGGTGTCTAGCTTGTATTGCTTCCAATTTGGTTAAATTGCATCTGCTTAATTTACACATTATACCTTTGATAATGACATGCCTTCCTGTTTTTGATACATACTACATGTGTCTATTAACCATATTCGTACATCAAACTAATGCTCTTTTGTATCCCTCGTCAATCACTTATGATGAGACAGTCACCCGGGTGGGTTACTGTGAGACGCCATACTCGTTTAAAGAGTGCAGTGTCATCCTCCCCACATGATTCTCAAGAAACAGTAAGGCTAAATGAAGATAGTCAACGTAGCTCTCTAGTTGATGACCGCAATTCCCCCACACCACCATCACAGGTGCTTGCTCTAACTTCGCAGTGTGATATGTGGTTGCATGTTGCATACGGTGTCTAGCTTGTAATGCTTCTAATTAGGGTAAATTGCATCTGCTTAGTTTACACATTATACCTGTGAATATGACATGCCTTCCTATTTTTGGTACACACTACATCTATGTGTTAACCTTGTTCTTACATGAAACTGCCTCTCTTCTATATCCTGCATCAATCACTTACGATGAGTCACCTTTATTCGTTGCATATTGCATATTATTTCTAGCATGTTGCCATGTATTGCTTCTAATTTGGTCAAATACATTTGTTAGGGCACCCTTTTAATTTGGTAGAGTGATATTGGTTTCATCTTTCATATGGTTTCTAGCTTGCATTGATTCTAACAAGTTCAAGCACCTTGTGCTTAGTTTACACTTTATACATCATACATGTCAATATGTCACGCCGTCCTATTTTTCATACATATTCCATCCTCCTATCATGCGGCTGCCTTACATGAAAGTAGTGTTCGTCAGTATCATGCATCAATGAGTTCTGAAGAGCAAATTTTATTCCTTTTTCTTGTGGGTTTGACTTGACAAGGCAAAATCAAGAAAGAGGAAGGAAAAGAGTAAGGAAGGCGATGATGGTGGTCCTCTGCAGCAACGTAAATGGAGCATCTGTACCGATTCTCCTTGTACTGATAGTGCATTACAAGGTCCAAGTCTCCGCTCCCCTACTCCACCATCCAAGGTGCTTGCTATAACTTGGCAGTGTGATATCTGGTTGCATGTTGCATATGGTGTCTAGCTTGTATTGCTCATAATTAGTGTAAACTGCATCTGCTTAGCTTACACATGATACGTGTGAATATGACACGCTTTCCTGTTTTTGGTACATACTATATCTGTCTATCACACCATGTTCTTACATGAAACTACTCTTATTGTGTATCCTGCATCAGTCAATTATGATGGAACATCTTTAAGTTGGCAGTGTGATATTGGTTTGCGTCTTGAATATGATTTCTAGCATGTATTGCTTCTAGTTTGATGAACGCCACCTATGACGAGACAGTTTGAACTTGGCAGAGTGATATTGATTGCACCTTTCATATGGTGTCTAGTTTGCAGTGCTTCTAATTTGTTGAAGTGCCTTCTGCTTAGTTACCACATCATAGGTGTGAATATGTCAAGCCGCCCATATTTTTCGTACATATTCCATCCTCGTATCATGACTTTGCCTTTCATCAGAGTAGTATTCGTCAGTATCATGCATGAATGAGTTCTGAAGAGCGAATTATATTCCTTTTTCTTGTCGGTTTGACCTCACAATGCAAAATCAATAAATCTGAAGGAAATTGGCAAGGCATTGGATGATGGTGGTCCTTCCGAGCAATTGAAACGGATGTTCTCTACAGATTCTACTCCGCCATCCTCCCAACAAGATTCGCAAGACAACGCAAGGCTAGACAGTTAACGTAGTTGTGTAGATGATGAGCACATCTCCCCTACTCCACCATCACAGGTGCTTGCTCTAACTTGGTACTATTATATGTGGTTGCATGTTGCGTATGATGTCTAGCTTGTATTGCTTCTAACTTTGTTGAATTACATCTGCTTACTTTACACATAATGCATGTGAATATGACACGTGTTCCTGTTTCTAGAACATACGTGTACATGATGAGCACATCTCCCCTACTCCACCATCACAGGTGCTTGCTCTAACTTGGAACTGTTATATGTGGTTGCGTTTTCCGTATAATGTCTAGTTTGTGTTGCTTCTGATTATGGTGAATTGCATCTGCGTAGCTTACAACTTATACCTGCAACGATCACTTACCCATAAGACACATTTTACTTGGGACTGTGATGTAGGTTGCATCTTGCATTGTCTTCTAGCTTGTACTGCTTCTAATTTCTTGAAATGGCACTTACGACGAGACACTTTTTACCTGATAGAGTGATATTGGTTCCATGTTCATATGGTGCCTAGCTTTCATTTCCTCTAATTTTGTTGAAATGCCTTCCGCTTACTATTTTTTCATACATATTCCATCCTCCTATCGTACGTGTGAATATGAAACATTGTCTTTTTTTGTATATATTCCATCCTCCTATCCTGCGCTTGCCTTACATCAAAGTAGTGTTCATCTGTATCATGCATCAACCAGTTATGCAGAGCTAATTTTATTCATCTTCTTGTGGTTTTGACTTCATAAGGCAATATCAGAAAATAGGAAGGAAAAGAGTAAGTTAGGGGATGTTGGTGGTCATCCGCACCGACGCAAACAGAGACTCTCTAGATTTGCCACTGCTACTGCTGATGAAGTTGAAGTCTCAAGTCTACATGATGAGTTCATCTCCCGTACTCCATCGCAGGTGCTTGCTCTAAGTTGACTGTGTGATAATTGGTTTCATGTTGCATATGTTGTCTAGCCTGTATTTCTTCTATTTTGATTAATTGCACCTGCTGAGTTCATACGTTATACATGTGCATATGACATGGCATTTTGTGTCTAGAATACACTGCATCTATCTATCATATCATGTTCTTACATCAAAGTACTGTTGTTGTGTATCCCGCATCAGTCACTCATGATTGGACACTTTTAACATGGCAGTTTGATAGTGGTTGCATCTTGCATTGATTTCTACGTTGTACTGCTTCTAATTTTTCGAATTGCCACTTATGACAAGACACTTTTAACTTGGCAGAGTAATATTTGTTGCATCTTTCATATGGTGTCTAGCTTGCATCACTTCTATTTTCTTGAAAATCCTTCTGCTTAGTTTACACATCATAGATGTGAATATGTCATGTCGTCCTATTTTCCTTACATATTCCATCCTCATACGGTTGTCTTACATCAAAGTATTGCTTGTCTGTATCATGCATCAATGAGTTCTGAAGAGCGATTTTATTCTTTTGTGTTGTGGGTACGACTTGACATGGCAAAGTCAAAAAAGAGCAAGGAAAATAATATAGTAGGGAGTGGTGTTACTCATCGGGTGAAACGGAAAAGGATCGGCCGTCCAGATTCTGCTGGTACTTATAGTGCAGTAAAAGGTCCAAGTCCACCGGCTAAATCTACAAACACAGTATCACCTGCTCCACCAGCTGCAGCATCCGCTTCAACTGTACCAGCATCTGAACGAGTTACTCGTTTGTTTGCTCCGGAACTGGCTAGTTCCCAAGCTGCCTTCACACCTAACACTACTTCCGAAGCACTGCTGACACAACAAGACTTGGCAAGATCAGATGAACCTCATGAGCATCAACACCAAGACGGTACCTGACCGAGTCAAGTTGCAGTTGCATGCTCCTTTATATGTACTCTCACAGTTTGATGTACACTAACACTTTCCATTCATTGTTGAACTAGCACCACGACGCAAGCGAAAACAGACATCAGGGATAATGGTTGACAGATTAACAAAAGCTAAAGGAGGAAGAATGGAGATCCATTTTGAGGCAGGTTTAAAAAGGCCACGTGATGCTACAGAGTCAGTCAAGTTAGTATCAGAGGCAGCCGTTGCCGTTAGGTGTCATGCACGTATCCTCCCAACGTGGATCCGGTACATGAATGAGAAAGACAATACCCAGTTTAACACCTTCCTTGACCATTTATCCGTAAGTAATGTTATTCATCGCAATTAGTAATATTGTCTTGCTCTGTCCCATACTTTCTAGCTTCCTCCTAATAAGACTCACATTCTTTTTTCAACAGATGAGGTTCAAGTTGGATCTGAAAGATGATGCAACAAAACAAGCATGCACTCATGTTTTTCAGTCTGCTCTGCGACAGTATCGGTACCACCTTAGAAAATCTCACTTTGAAGGCAAGGCTAACAATGAAATCACCCAAACATCTCCAGTGGAATATATTACAGATGAAGACTGGACAGCCCTCGTTAAACACTGGTCTGATCCAAACTATCAGGTAGGCTATATGTATTTGATCATACCACATATTGAACTTGTATTTATGTGCTTTACAAGTGTATCTTCTTCTAGGCTAACTGTTTGAAGAACAAGACAAACCGTTCTAAAGTGAAATTCCAACAGACAACAGGATCTCGTAGCTATATTGCACACTGCAAGGCTCTTGTAAATAGCTGCTACTTCCTTCTTTTTTCTGTGCCATATTATCGTATCTATATTGACTTGTTCCAAATACAGAGGAAAGCATGTGCGGACCAAAAAAGAACCTGAACCGAATGCAGTGCAAATCTTCAAGGATTGCCACACCAGCAAGATGAAGGGCATGAGCACACCAGTTCAAGCCGCTGTTGTAAGTCCTTACTCCTCCTGCCTTTGAACTGATTGGTACTGTGATGTGTTCATTTAACTACTTGGTTTGCAGCCAATGTCAGTTACTCTGTTCACTTTTATACACAGTTGTCTTAAAGTATCATTTCACCTTACATGGTTTAAAAGAGATGAAGGATATTCTTTTGGTCTTGATTTGTATTCTAGTTGTTATGTTCATGTGCGCACACAATGATAGAATAGCCTGCTTGTTTTATATCTGTTTGCCCATGATATGAATGATCTCATACTATGTTCATCCTACTTTAAACCATGTCTCTTTATCCTTAGATGTCAACGAATGTGAGGAAATAGACAATACAGTAGGCATGCTACATGGACATATGTTCTGAAAGTGATTTTATTATGTAGTTGGCACTACAATACATGCTAATGTATTACAGTAGTTCACCAAAATAAGTTACGTATAAACATGTAACCTACTTTGTTTGTTTTTGTCTCATTAGTAACTTATCTGGTACACTAATCTACAAGTTCAAACTTTCAGGAAGCTATGGAAAAAATGATTGAACAGCCACAACCACCTGAAGGTGACGAGGCTACCACAGGCACAATGTCACCTCTTGCTGCAGTGCGTCAGTATCTCTCCACTAACAGTGCAAAAAGCACCTTCCTTCGTAATTCTGGGTTGGTTGTCAAGGTAACCTTGTCCAAATCGCCTACTGAACAAAATCTTCCTGCTAGACAGAGTAATATATCTGTGCTCCAGACACAAGTCCAATCCCTAATGGATGTCGTTTTGGAAACAAGAATAGTGGTTGACAAATGTCATCAAGATATGAATGGTTTTGAAACCAGACTATCAGACATTCGCTTCGTTGTTCAAGAGCAATGGCGGAAAAAAGGTGAAGATCGTGCTGCTCCATCAGATTCTACAGCCTGAAACATTAGCACTCAGGTCAAATGATCTGTGCTTCTATACATCTGATGGTGCTTTTATCTGCAAGGACCGTAAACTTTATGCCAACAGGCCTTTTGTTGTGATACAGCATTTATGCTGCTGCCAAAGGCTGCAATAATTACGACGCTATTTTTGTATAGTGTAGGTTTATCTTAGTAATGTATTCCGCCGAAAGCTTCGTAGGATCCCAACATGCCAACATTCGTCGGGCCCATTCCAATTGGGCTAAAAACGATTATGGGCCGAAATTTGCATGTAGCCCACTAAAAATAT